>NC_066621.1:121013971-121314479 GCF_025201925.1 Gopherus flavomarginatus | reverse complement strand
CAGACCAAAAGAACAGACATTAAACAATGAAGACAGTCAATTCTTAATGAGTTCTTGAATTTTCTTACTTGCATAGCTGAAACTGGTTAATTTTATTACATATATAACAAAAAATCAAGAGCATGACAATAATGAGACATTCATTTTATTTATCCTTTTACAAGGCAGACCAATTAGTAATGTTATGGTTGGAGAAACTCATTTTTAAGCCTTGTGTGAGGATATCATCTCCAGACCCAGTCCTGCACCACCTTTATTAATAAAAGTAAATGTAACTTGCAGCTGAAGGGTATGGTTGTGTTTATTTTAAATAAAACGTGGTTTACAGGGTGCTTATGCATAGGGAAGCAAGCTGTGGCTCACTGGCCTAGCAACATTCTGGAGAAGGCCACAGGGAGGGGTGTGAGCTCGGCATGTGGACTGGAGCACTATGAGCATATGATAAACAAACTCATATATGGGTTTGTTTAACTCTGATTGGTTAAGGTTCATGTTATGTAAGTTGTTATATAACTTGTTATATAAGCACCATGTGCTATAAAGTAGCGAGGGGAGGGGCTCCTTGCTGGAGGGACTCTGCCTGATTCTTTGTACCAGGGGCTCTCTTTGTGCACATGTTGAGTAAAGCTTTATTGAATTGAATCGCATTGGATCGAAGTCCCATGATTTCTACCCAGCATCAGATTCACTGGGAACCACCAAATCCCAACACAGCAAATCTGTTCCCTTCAGGGCTGGGAGTGGTAATCAAAGAAGCAAGCAAAATGGGAAAATTGTTTCAGATTTACAATCTTATAAACTTGATCTTTAAATTCATCACACAGAGAGGAACCTGTACACTCCTGCCGGGTTTGTGCTTCTATCATAACCTAGTCCCAGATTTGGACCTTAGCGTCCAAAATATGGGGGTTAGCATGAAAACCTCCAAGCTTAGTTACCAGCTTGGACCTGGTAAAGCTGCCACCACCCAAAAAATTAGAGTGTTTTGGGGCACTCTGGTCCCCCCAAAAACCTTCCCTGGGGACCCCAAGACCCAAATCCCTTGAGTCTCCCAACAAAGGGAAATAAACCTTTTCCCTTCCCCCCCTCCAGGTGTTCCTGGAGAGAGACACAGAAGCAACCTCCCTGAATCTAAACAGAGGGATTCCACCCTCCCCGTTCCCAGCCTGGAGAACAGAATTACCGAGAGTCAATCTCTGTTCCCCCCTCACCCAGAGTGAATGCAAAGTCAGGCTAGTAAATCTAACACACACAGGTTTTCCCCTGACTTCTTCCTCCCACCAATTCCCTGGTGAGCTGCAGACCCAATTCCCTGGAGTTCCTCACTAAAGAAAAAACTCCAACAGGTCTTAAAAGAAAGCTTTATATAAAAAAGAAAGAAAAATACATACAAATGGTCTCTCTGTATTAAGGTGACAAATACAGGGTCAATTGCTTAAAAGAAATATGAATAAACAGCCTTATTCAAAAGAATACAATTTAAAGCACTCCAGCAACTATAGACATGTAAATACAAAAGAAAAAAAACCATATAACTCACTATTTGATCTCTTTGTACTTACAGCTGGGAAACAGAAGATTAGAAAAGCAGGAAATAGAAAAATCCTTCTCTAGCTGAGAGAGATTCAGGCAGAAGACAAAGGACTCACACTCAAACTTCCCTCCACCCAGATCTGAAAAAAGTCTGGTTTCCTGACTGGTCCTCTGGTCAGGTGTTTCAGGAACTTCTTTCCAGGTGTAAGAACATTAACCCTTAGCTATCTGTTTATGACAGTTTCACATGGACTATCTTTTTTGTGAAACTGCCTTCTTCCTATCCACCTCAGTGAGATGAAAGGATGAAAGCCTTTTTAGCTGGTAAGACTGTATGTAACAATGTTCTGCAAAAAATACTGTACCATGCCACCCTGGGCTGTGAACAGATCACTATTTATAAACAATGCAGGATTGTTCTGGCGTGGTATCTGAATTGGCAATTCGGGTGCTACACAAAAAGCTGTTGGTGATTCAGGAGGTGGTGCTCTTCCTTCCAAATCCGTACCAGACCAAGCCTCTATCTGGTGTCACAGACCAAGCTGTTAATTTTAGAAAAGAAAAGAGAAGTCCTGACTACTTTTGATTGTTAAAGATCCCATGGACACCTTTCACAAGGCTTTGAGATGGTCAGTAATGGCTTTAGTAATTACATTCTGCCTACCTAAATTCTCTCTGTAATTTCACTGAGCATATGTCAGCTAAACATTATGTCGCTCAAGGGTATGAATGTTCCACCCTTCCTGAGCGACATAGCTTTCACCAACGTAGGTGCTCATGTGCACAGCACTATGTTGTTGGGAGAGCTTCTCCTGCAGGCATAGCTTTTGCTGCTCGCAGAGGTGGGGTTTTTTTGTTGACAGGAGAGGGCTCTACTGTCGGCATACAGTGTCTCCATCGCTGCAGCACTGTACCTATAGACATGGCCTTACATACTCTAATCTTCACTTCCTGTCCTAAAATGTTGTGTAGAGTTGCTGTGTGCTGTTAAACGTTATGTTCTAGAGCTTGCCATTTTTCAGTGTGCTTATGTAATGCAATGTGTGAAGTGATATTGATTAACTCATTACACAGTAATATTTATCAAGTGTTTTGGGATCCATTTGGATGAAAGGTGCATTAGAAATGTAGACTCATGTTAAACGTTAAATAAAGTTAGACAAGGAATTTATTGCTTGGACTGAGGAAAGAGAGGATGAGTGAAGCCTTCTCTCCTATTTAACTGTGGGGTCTTTTTATGAATTATCTGTTTAAATACAGATATATTTTTTCTTGGGTTATCTATTAGTCCTCGCCTTTATCTCAATTAAGCAGAATACAATGAAACAAAAATCTAATTAGGAGGAGACTGCCATATGTTGCCTGAGGCTCTCAACTTTTTTGCCAGAAAAGACTGTTTGAAATCTTAGTGGGTATAAATACCCAGGGCCAGTGCTTCCATTAGGCAACCCTAGGCGGTCGCCTAGGGCGCCAGGATTCGGGGGACTGCATTTTGTGCGCTACCCACAGGGTGCACGGGCGATCCCGTTGCACCACCGAAGAAGGACCTTCTGCCGACGTGCCATGGAAAACAGCAGCAGGCAACTGAGCAGCTCAATGACTGCCGCTGTCGCCTGCAGCATTTCGGCGGAGGGTCCTTCTTCGGTGGCGCGACGGAAGCGGAACTGGAAGCTCCCGTGCGCCCCATGGGAAGCGCACAAAATGCCACCCCCAGAATTCTGCCTAGGGCACCAGAAACTCTGGCGCCGCTCCTGTAAATACCTGGAATGACAGATCAATTGGAATCCAAACTTTCCTTTCTGGGAGCAGGGGAAATAATCTTCTGTAAGGGCCAGATTCTCAGTTTCACTCAGTGCCAAAAAGTGACTGGCTATGGCTCCCTAATCCTGCTCTATGGTGGCCTGAGCCCCACAATACATTAGAGAAGCCAGGGAGCTGCTCTAAGATATGTCTGCTAGTTGTGGTCCTTGCAAAAAGGCTATCTGCTTAGGATAATAGAAGGACAATATGTTCCCTTACTGCTTTTCATGTCCATCTATGCTATGGGAAGGTGGCACAGGAGCTAGCTGTGTCAACTCTAAATCCACCGGGAACTGTCCATGCTTGAGGAAATCTGGCTGCTTTCCACTCCCTGTATGCCACTTGTTCAGTGCTAACAGAGTGGAGAGGATGACATAATCTTGGAATCAGCAATGGCCTTAATAACGACTGCTGCCTTGGTAACACAGAAGTACATTTAATAGCAGAGTTTTGCACCAGGGCAGGGGCTGATGGTTACATAGTGTTGCAGTGGGAATCATTCCAGCATGTACTCCTGGTAAAAGTCTAAGTAATTTGACTGAGCCTGTCTCTGATCTCTGTTTGGTATAAATCAGGAGAAATCGTTTGGAAGTCAACAGAATCACTGCAGGTATAAAATTGGTGTGGGGTCAAAACCAGGCCCTTAATAATGCTCACTATCTCCTCATATGCACCTTAGTGGCAGGACTCTAGTGTAGAATCCCTCCCTAGAGCGGTTTTGCATGTGGAAATGTCATGTAATAATCCCCAAAATAACCTTCAAGGAGGCACTTTCACTCACATCAACCAGCTATAAAATCCATTTTCCTTGCTTTTGCTTTTCTCATACCATTCTAGTCAGAGATTTTTGTGCTGAACCTTAAATATTTAGAAACGTCTTCCAGACGTGTCCTAAAATACAGATGGTTCTAGCAAGAGGATAGTCAGCAGCCAACTTTTGCAAGAAGTCTGAATCTGTCAGATAAATCTCTTCAAACCTGTGTATGGAAAATAAGAGTGGATAAAACTTGAAATCCTTAGCTGTTTTAGACACCATTCTTACTCAGACACCACTAAATGAGTGCTCTGCCCAAGTAAGTACTTTGGGATTTGGCCCAAGAATAGCATTTGGTTCCCATTCCCATACTCTGGACATCTGTAGGAACAACTGGAAACAAGGAAGAGTCAACACCATAACACTGTCTGGACCAGCATCAAGTGTTATATGGATCACCGGTGGCCTACAGAGCAGTTTGGTATCCACTGCCATCCCCATTACCAGGGGTATGTACAGAGGAAGCACTTAATTGCTAAATTGGAAGTTGCTTTGTCAGTGCCAAGCAGTCTCTAGGATTTCAGAACTGACAAAGGATACAGAAAGGACAAATATTTATTGAAATCACCATTTTGCTAATTGGATGTAGTTTAATAGCTTTCCAGAGCTTGTTGACTTGTGTCTTATGGTTCCTCTTGCCAAAGGAAGGGAAGATTTGCTAGTTTATCAACTGCTTGAGTAGCTGTCACATTCCATAAGGTGAAAGATGCAGCCTCAGTCATGCACATAGCGCTGCTGGAAGGTCTATATCTAAGCCAAGCATCTTGGGCAGGATTTGAACCAAGAATTCTGTGATCGCAAAGCAATGGCTCCAGACCATGAGCTGAAGGTGAGTCTCTCATAACTCTTTGCAGTAGTAGCCTTTGTAGTCTCTTGCTGAGCATCCTCCGGCCACTAGAGTTTGAGAGTCAGATACTGATCTCAATTTCATTGCTGTAAATCCATTGACTTCAGTGGAATTACTCTGGATTTACACTAGTCAAAATCCACCCTAGCAACAACCACATACTTTTTCCACCCTAACACAGTGCCAAAAGTTGTTGTAGGACTGCACCTTTTGTTCGATGCCTTTCAGGTGCAGCACATAAAGTACATGACAGAGATGCCACTCCAGCACAGCATGCACTTGTCAAATATACTGTTCCAATGGGCCAACAGTGTGCTTCATCAGACTCAGCATAGGAGGATTTGAACCATTCATTGAGTGCGTACATGAAGAATCTGCCCCTGATAGAAACCGAGCTGAGAAGCAACAGGTCTAGAATTTAAGGAGTTAATCTCTCTTTGTGGTCAGTAAGTAGCAGCAGTTTTGCATACAGTTCTGTAGATATAGTACAAACTAAAATTCAGCAAGTTTTGCTTAATAATTTGCTGAATGAGCTTCATGATCTCTCCAGTGAACTCAGGTTGGGTTTTAAGCAAACTGGAGCCTACTATCTAAATAATCTGGGTGATTTAAGGTTTTCAGTGAAAACAAGCAGAAATAATCATAGACTGTAGCACCATCTATTCAAAAATCTCAAAGTGGCTAATAAATATAACAGTGCTTTATAGGTGTTAATGTAGCCTTCACAATGCCCCTATGAGGTAGGGAAGTATTATGTTTGCCAATGAAGACACTGAGGTACAAAGAGATTAGTAGATTTGATTTTGAGCAACAGAACCTCTTATAAACCAGCATTTCTCTAGTTCACTTTTAAAATGTCTACCACTAAAATCAGAGAAGGCTCTTCATTAATGTAGCTCTGGGCAGTAGTTGTGTAAATCATGGTTCCTAAGCCTGCAATCACTAGGGGACTAGACCACTAGAGTGGGAATAAAGATTGCAAAAAAAGGGAGGGTTTATGAGAGGCGGGTCAGACAGTGTTCCCTGTCTGGGATGATTCAAACAAAAAGGACGAGGTGCTTGAACAATCATATTTCTGAGCTCTTGGCTGTGGTGATGGTTTCTGTGATTACCTAGATTAAGCAGATTTGTGGCATGTTTCAGCTTTTTAGAGCTTGGCCAGGCCTTAAAAATACTGGAGTTAGAACCTGTTATATCACCAGAGTAGTCTGGCTGTATGTGGAGGATTTGAAACAAGTCCTTTGGGTACAGTTGAGATGATTTTATGATCATGAATACCAGCTTCTAGTAGCCCTGTTAAATGAATGGTGGAACTTTCAAGATTTGTCTTTTAATGTTGCCTGATAGCCTTTTTCCAGAGGTACCTGCCCCATGCCAGGTTGCAATACTGGTAATTAATCAGTTGATACAAAGAGAACTCAATGATACATTTGTCCATGCAGACCACTTGTCCTGAAAAAACCCTGATTTGGGTTTTATTTTAAAAAATCTTCCATGTGGCAATTCTAGAAACAGATCTCTATGGGACAAATCACAAGGTCATTTTTTATTAGTTTTTACCCATGTAAAATTCCCAGCTGACCATAGGATTTAACTAACAGAGACACACTGGCTTTCCAGACCTTTGGATATGTTCTCTTTAGCTTGGAAATTGCACCACTATAAAATACCTGGGCATTGGGAAAGCATTGAAGTGTGGTGTTCCAAGCTCTGTGAACACACACACAGGCTGGAAGTCCTTGTATCTGTGTACATTGGATCAAATCTTACAGTCAACTTTTGCCTCGTCTTTATGTGTATGTGTACAAAGTATTTAGTGTATAAACACACAGGTGGAAAGGTGTCCTGGATAAGACATGGATTATCTTGTCACCTCCTGAAATAACATATTTAAAAGTTCCTCTGTGGTGCAATCAGCGGCACTATGCTAGTACATGAGGAATGGAAAATGAAACTAAATATTCATTATCAGGCACATGATGCAGACCAGTCAAGTTTCATTGTCCAGCTAAGTAAAATAAAAAATTTAAAGAGATAAAAGGAGAGATGAACATCAGATTTATCTATCAGATTTATCTATCAACCTTTGGCGCTTATACAGCGTCAATGACCATGATATCTAGGTGCTATGTGAATTATTTAGTTTGAATGATCTGAAAGATTATAACTCAGGCAAAGAATTAAATTTTAAATAGCTGAGGCCAATTTTTTATCCCAGTTACACTGGTGTAAGTCTAGAGTAGTTCAACTGATTTTATTGGATTTACTCCAGCTTTCTACAAGTATTTCTTTGAGTAGACTGTAGCCCCTGATTTTTCACTTGAACAGTGTCCCTTTAAATGAAGTCTTTGGCTACACCTGAGTGAAGCAGCTCTAATCACAGAGCGCTTAGCATGCAAATGAAAAAGCATAATATTTGTTGCATGGGCTGATGTATGCACAAGCACGATGCTCTCAGAGTAACGGCCCGTGCTGTTTTTGTAAAGTGTCTAACAGTGCCAAGGATTGTGATGGGGTTGTAGAGTACAAACTAATTATCTCCAACAATTGCATCTGCTTATTTCACGCATGAAGGAGCAGCATCTTCACTGGAACTGGTTACATATCATAGCTCAGGTTTAAGGGCCATTGATTGGATAGGCGATATTTTGTGGTTGTCCATAAAGAGGAAGAGTAAAAATATGGCAGTTTCCCGTTTTACAGCACTGAGTCTGCAGTTATGGGTAATTACCTAGTAAATACACTTTTGAAATCCCTTCTAGGTGCAATGGGTGGAAAATGCAAAAAGTTGGAGGATACAGAATAGCATCTCATTATTTGCTGGAGATTGGGCACCTCTACATGGGTTTGTAGAAGCCTGTCTTCAGCAGGCAAGGTCTGAAGATGTAATCCTGTAAAGTGCTGACCATCTCCTGCAACATGCCCAATGTCCTCAACTTCCATGCAAGTTAACTGGACCTGATACTACAAGGTGGTGAGTTATCTCAACTCCTGTGGAGGAATCAATGGCACTCAGCACCTTTCAGGTTCAGGCTCTAATGCCTTGAGGTATGTCAGTGTGGGCCAAATCCTAAAGTGTCCTGAGTACCCCCAAAGCTCATTGACTTCATGATGAGTTGCTGCTGAGTGCTTAGCTCCTTTTAGGTTTTTAGGCCTGATCTAAAGGTCATTAAAATCAATGAAATTTGGATCAGGCCCTTGGCTTTGTGCTTTTTATTTTCTTTGTGAATTTAGCAAAAATTCTGGATTAACAGGCCCTGGAATGCAGCCCTCTGTAATCCAGAGTTGGTACAGCACAGGCAGGGCAACCTTCCCCGACCGAGCCCCACCCATTGGCCTCAACCCCAACATCCATATTGCAATGCCTGCACAGGAGGAGGGTAGGCTTAGATCTGCTTTCTGGTCCTCTACTTGCTGCCCCTGCCTTCTTCCCCCCAGAATAGACAAGGTCCTGCAGGGTCCTAGATGCTTCTTTCCTTACCATGGCCCAACTAGCTTATTTGTATCAGTTTGTCCTAAAAAGCTTCATTGGGAGCATTGAATTAATCCCCTGTAAAGCTGTTCGTCATTGTATCCATAAACCAAATGAGGTGGGTTGTAAATGGGGAGGTGGGGAATTGGAATTGAGTTAGGTACAATGTAAATTCTGCAGATGACTATATTTAACTAAGAATAGAGCCAAGGAGACTTATATCCATATGAGAGAGACGGACGTTTCCTGCGTGTATAATAGTAGGGGGGCTAGACCCAGCACATCCTAGCTGAGGGGTAGGGAATACGCATTGCGGGAGGAGGTCAGCTCAGTGGCATGCTCCCTCTTCTCTCAGATACCCTTCTCTAGGTGTTTTGTGAGGATTTAAAGAACAGATCTGTTGACTAAGCAGAGTCAGATCACCAGGGTGTGGCATGAGCACCTGAATGGCCTTTACATCCTGGTAACCTTGAGCTTTTACACTTGTCTAATGAAGTCAGATAATGGCCTGTCTAAACAATGGCTCTATGCAGCCACCACAAACATTATAAGGTGTAAGTATCCTCCCCTCCCTAGTGGATACTTGCGCATCTGTAGCCAAGCTTCCATGTGGTAATGGGTGGGGCAGGTTCCAAGGGCTTCCTTTCTCATATAACCATGTCCTGCTGGCTTAGGCTGTCACCTTCAAACCCCTCCACCTCAGGGGACAATTTCAGGAAAACTGGATATCTGCACATCAGGATATATATTTGACCTGTTGCACACAAATGCATACACTCACGTGCAAATATATGTGTACATGCACATATACACATGTGTGCCTATATACATATGTGTATATAAACATGCACGCTTGCTCGCTCACACCCGCGTTTCTCTTAAAGTAAAGGATGGAGCTGGGGAGCAGAGCATGATGGAAGCGGGGGAGACATCAGCATTGAGTCACAGTGTGTAAAAAGCTGATTCTAAGTGTAATGATGGCAATTCTTCCTAACCAGTGAGGAGAAGACAGGATATAATGGACTTAAACTGCAGCCGGGGAGACACAAGTTAGATTTTAAAAAATGTGTATGTCTGAGAACATATGTGTGTGTCATAGTCTGTCTTGGATGCTTTACTGGTACCATTGTCACTAAGATCCTCAGAGATTGGCCCAGGCACCTATCTATTGTGGATAATTAAAGTGATCAGTTGGTTATTTGAAAGAGAGAGAGAGAGAGAGAGAGAGAGAGAGAGAGAGAGAGAGAGAGAGAGAGAGAGAGAGAGAGAGAGAGAGAGAGAAATATCTTCAGTGAATGCAAGTTTCATTTTAAAAAAAGAAGTAAAGTTTTAGCAGGGATTTAAGCACTGTAACCTCAGCTGCCTCAAACTCCCAGTCTATTTTCTAATCTCCAGTCTCTCTGTATTCGTCCATGATGCCTCCTAGCACATTATCAGAGCACTGCATCATACAGAGGATGCTGGAGGGCTGTTTTTTCCGCAATCCTTAGTAATAAAGCCATCCTCCTTTCGAGCAGCCCCCTGGCCATTGATTGATCCACTCAATGGGGAAGGGAAATCAGCTTAGATGAAATAAGCATCACTCATCCTGAACCTTTGCTGTAGGCCAAGGTTCCTTCACTTTTGTGTTAGGACACTGTGATGCAAATGTCATGATGATGTGATGCAATCTGGGGTTTTCCAAACACTGTAGACAACAGTGCCTTTAAGATGCTTTGGAACGAGCCCGGTGAAACCAGTTCTAATATTAGGCTCACATTAGGCAGCACTGGTTAGTTAGAACTCAGATACTGAATGAAGCAGACCTGGACTTTGAGTGATCACTGAACATCACATGGTACCAGCAGTAAAACAAACTAAGAAAATCCCCTGAGTGAAAGAATAGAGCAATTAAAAGCCCCACTAGAGCTGAAACTCTCTGGAAATGTATATGACAATTGCATGTGGTTAAAACAGTGCTTCACTCTCTGTATTTGCAAGCAATGGGTGCCAGCAAAAAGAAAGACAGGCAAAAAGTAGCCATATTTCTGACAATAGCCGTTTCTGAAGCATTTGCTATGTCTAACAGTGTTCAGTTAACTCAGGCAAGGGAGGCTACATATTAAACTATGTTGCAGAAATCTGAGAACTGTATTCCACGGAAAATGAAACATATGAGAAATATATTTTTGCACAGGGTACAAAAAGGTGAAACCATAGAAGTGTTGGTGACTGATCTAGGGTTGAAGAGCCACTCTTACACTTAAGGGGGGGCTCTCAGTACTAGATGGGAGTTTGTTTCAAGGTATCAGGATGGTGATTCCTAAGGTGTTGCAGAAAAAAAAATTAAAAGGATACACGATCATTTAGGGAAAAATCTAAGAGAAGGGCCAAGAATGGTTTATACAGGCCTCAAATGAACAGTGACATTGAGGAAGGTGTTAAGGTTAATTGGCCAGTATTTTTGTCATGCACAAGTCAAGCAAAAGAACCCATGTTGGTGCCACAGAAAAACTGAGATTTGTTTCCATTGGCTGGAAAAAACTGTACTGAACTCAATTCCCTGAAGTAGCCTTATTAGATGTTACCGTAGCTAAACAAGTGATTGTGCATATCAAATCTGTTTTTGCTAGACATGCTGTAGTAATGTCTGACGATGGGCCACAGTTTAGCGGACATGAGTTTAAGCGGTTGCACTGAAGTATGGGTTTAGACATGTATCCACTAATCCTCATTAATCCTCAATCCAACAGCTTGAAGGAAAGTATAGCCAAAATAATGAAATGCCAACTGAACAAGGCCATGGAATCAGACTCTGGTCTGTATTTAGCACTTCTAAATTACATAATGACACCAATGAAATATGTGGTGTCACCTGCCAACTTTTTGGTTCTTTTTAAAAAAAAAAAAAATGCCGGCAATATTAGAAACTGACATCAGAGTCATGGGGGACTTGTAGATACATACAGTGACCAATATGGCAAAACCACCAAAAAAAAAAAAATCAGTATGATTTGGAGTCCCAGAAGCTGCCACCACTTAATGATAATGATGGGAAACAATGGTTGTAAACAGCAGTGGTGTCACACAAAGGCTACTCTGTCGTATGAGGTTATCACCCCAGCTGGACACACACAGAAACAGGGAACACCTTCTCCAAATTCTAGAAAGGAGGGAGATAAGGGGCACAGAATCAGCCATCTTGCCAAGAAGCTCTCAGACAGGCATAGAACATTGAAAGGGCTGAGCCCCAGGCCATGACACAACCAGCAATAATGGATTTACTGCTGCTGGATAACAGTGGTGCTGATATCTTGGGGTAGACCCAAAGGGCACCTTAGAGACTAATTAAACATTGCTAGTTAGTTTAGTGAGGTTGATTATAAGTATTTGAAATTCTGTACTATGTTAATGTTGCTTGTTAATTGTTGTTTTTATGTTCAGCTGGGGAAACAAGATGTGAGGAACTGTACATTTATGAGGCTCTGGGATGAGCCATTTGTAACCAGTTCTCATGTTACACAGAAGCTCATGTTAGTCAGTCCTTATCAGTTGGAACTAAAACACCAAATGAAGCAGATCTCTGTCAGAGTCCCTGGCTCTGAGTGATCACTGAACATCTCATATAGAACCTGACCACCAGCTGTTTGAAGTCTCCTGCTGTGAAGTCTTCCTCTTCAATCTTCATCCCCTCTGTGTCTCTGGTATGCTCAGAGATCTATTTAGACATTTCTTGAGCACACACTGCTGCTTGTTTCTTTGAATGGCTCCTGCTGTTGATTCAGTGAGTGGCATTGATAGATGGTGCTCCCTGCCCTCCTAGCAGGAGGAGTCACAATGATGGAATGCCAGGAGGGAAGGGGAATGATGAAAATACTGGTGCTTTGAGGTCAGTGAAAAGAAGAATGGAAGAGAAAACAGCAGGGACTTTCTCTCCTGGAAAGCACGGATCTCGTCTTGACACAAGCTATGATTTTCCTGGTGTCTCTCCAGCTGTCACCACAACCTGAGCTCTAAAAATAATACCTCAAAATTAGGTTCACAACAAAATTATCACGAGTCCCCAAGTCCCTCTTTCACTAATGCCTTACATAGGGGATGGAGGGAAGAGTTGAGAAGCAGGTGGACTGAGCCATGGGGGAACTCTGGAATTTTACTTTTAGCTCTGCCACTCACTTTGTGGCCTTGGGCAGATCAATTAACCTCTTTGGGTCTAATTTTTAAAAGGAAGTCCTCACCCATGTACACTCACCTGTGCATACTTCTCCTGTGTGCACGCACCTGCATGTGCACTTTGAGATTCACTCCTGCTTGTGCATGGGGGATGAACTTTTCATACACAAAACTCAGCTGTCCAAGCACAGAACTCACTTGAATAACAGAACTTGTGCTTTGGGGAAAGGATTCAGACTCATGGCAGTTTCCAAACACATAGCAATAGCGAAAGAGTTCACATGACATGCCAATCTTAAGTCGCATGACAGGATGAGGTGCAAGTATCCAAAGCAAAAAGTTTATAAAAACAATGCAGGGCTCTGAATTAAATCAAAGAGTAATGAAGATTGAGGTGAATGGGTAGAACACAGTGTAGATACAGAGGAAACTTGAGCAAACAGCCTCAACAATCAAAACTGGTCATTAAGGGTCATGTGCAGGAAGTTAGTGACACACTACACCAGGGGTAGGCAACCTTTCAGAAGTGGTGTGCCGAATCTTCATTTATTCACTCTAATTTAAGGTTTCGCGTGCCAGTAATACATTTTAACGTTTTCAGAATGTCTCTTTCTATAAGTCTATAATATATAACTAAACTCTTGTTGTATGTAAAGTAAATAAGGTTTTAAAATGTTTTAGAAGCTTCATTTAAAACTAAATTAAAGTGCAGAGCCTCCCGAACTGGTGGCCAGGACCGGGGCAGTGTGAGTGCCACTGAAAATCAGCTCGCATGCCGCCTTCGGCACGTGTGCCATAGGCTGCTTACCCCTGCACTATACTGATGTTATTGAGAGCCTGTAGGAATTCTTTATCTCAGTGTTTATATTTGGTGCTGAAGGTCATATTCCTTCAGCAACTAGATACATTTTCCTTGTGGACAAGGGAAAGTAGAGTGAAATTTACAAGGTTTGATTATGGCAGAACAGTGGGTTAGTCAGTTAAAGAGCTTGGCAGAGATTTCTGGTAGTTCACTAAGGGAAGAAATTAATTACTGGAGAATGGCCAATAAATACTAGTGTTCCTATACAACCATGGACTAAACGCATATGTACATGTGATTTCCACTGATCTGAGCAAAAGACAGGGAGCTAGGATTGTTAGGAAGAGTTAGGAAATGCATTCCCTCCCCCACCCTTACAAAAATTCTAATCAACACACAATTTTTTTGACTGGAAAAAATATTTTGATGGAAAATTTCCATCCAACTCAACTCTCAGATTTTATTTCTGGCCCTGCCACTTTCCTGCTATGTGACTTTGGGCAAGTCATTTTCTGTGCCTCAGTTTCCCAACCTGTAGAATTATAATAACAACAGGGATGTGGAGAGCATTGGTAAAGGTTTGTAAAACACTGTGAGAGCCTCAGAGCTTGGTATTTCCAACTGAGGTTTGCTTTGAGGTTTAAGGGTTGGAACCTGAAACTCAAAAGCAGAAATTTGCAGAGACTGAAAACCCATATGGATTGTGGTCAAAGCAAATTTGGTTTTGTACTGCAGCAAATGAAATTGCAGAGTATTGCACAGCAGCAATTATTACATAATACAGCAGTTACAACAACACTTTGTACTAGAGCTGACTGGAAAATGCTGATGAATTTTCACAAAAATATTTGGATGAAAAATTTTCATGGAAATTTTGAAAAATTGAAAAAAAAATTGGCCTGCGCTATTTTGCCTATCTCTACAGCTTTTATCCAAGCTTCTCAAAGGCTATACAAATATTAATTACAATGACAGCAGGCAACATTCCTACTGAAGCAGGTAAATCTAGAATTATTGGCCAAGATTTTGAAAAACTGCTTGTGATTTTGGGTGCCTCATTTTTGCAGTGTATGATTTAAAATCTACTAAAGGGGCCTAATTTTCCAGCTGGGCTGATCAGATGTCCTCTGAAAATCAAGCCCTTTTAAGATGAATCAAATCAGTCACGCAAAATTGCTTGCCATTTTTGAAAATCTTGGCCATTATCTCCATCGTGTGAAATAGTAAGCTGAGGCAGAGGGGTTGATTGACTTCCCAAAGTTCACACAGCTAGTCAGTGGCAGACCCAGACCCAGGTCTGAGTTCCAGTCCCTTGTTTGAAACAGGCAAAACTCTCAGATATCTGACTTACAAAAAGTCAGAAGCAGAGATTCATATGAGGAATACCAAATATGACACCTCTGCTTGAAGTCCTTCAAACGCCTTACTGAATCAGGAGACAATGGTGAAGCTTTGGAAGATAGTTATCCAGCTTTTTGAGGGTGCAACAAAGAAAGGAGACTGAAAAAAAAAGATTGATCAACAAAGTCAGTGAGCATGACATGAGGGGAGAACAGAAATGGATTAAAGGTTGGCTTAGTGACTGATGGGACATAGGGAATGTCAGTAACTGATACCAGTTAAGAGTGAAAAGAGGCAGCAAGCTGAGAGCCACTCTTATCCTCACCTTGGCTATAAATGATCCTGAGAAACATATCAGTTCAAAGTGCTAAAATCTGCAGACAACTGGTAAACTTGAGGGAGTGGAGGCGTTAGGATAGTTTTTACAACAGTGTGGAATGGAAGATCCAACTTCCTGATGCTTCAATCTAATCAGATATATGATTGGGATACAAATTCAGTGTAAGATGAGGAGACAAATAGCCAAGAGCTAAAACAAGACACCAAAGGATAATAGAAAGACAGGGTGGGTGAGGTAATATCTTTTATTGGACCAACTTCTATTGGTGAGAGAGACAAGCATAAAAGATATTTACCTTGCCCACATTGTCTCTCTAATAGCCTAGGTCTCACAGAGCTACAACAACACTGCATACACTGCAGTTCTGTAATGCTAATGATTCTCTTGCACTGCTATAACACTTTGCATCCAAATAGATGACAAAGCACTTTGTAAGCCATTTCTAAAACACAGTAGTCCCATCTGGGATGGGACAGGGCAACTGTTTAACAGCACACACACGTTCTTTGGACGGGGGTAAAAGATTTCTGCATCCGATTATACCTACAGTGGGAGAGAACTCACCAAAATGGAACTAACTAAGCTAGATTCATGGAAAGTGCTGTCCAGGGCTGCTGGGGTTGCAGGAGCACCAACCGGCTTGAAGTGGTTTCCATCATATACAGGATTTACAGTTTTGTTCAATGGCTCTCGGCACCCCCACTGTAAAAATTGTTCCAGCGCCCCTGGTGCTATTAGATCTTGAATGACCACAAGTGATAAGGAAATCAGTTTTTACATCCCACACAAAAGAAAGAGGGCCTGGTTCTGATTTCACTTATACTTGTGCAAACCAGGAGTAACTCAATTAAAGTGAAGGGAGTCACGCAGGTATAAGTGGGAATTAGCTCCAGACAGACAGACCCAAAACAGACTCCGGCCATCACACTGAGCCATTAGTGTAGTATGTGCTCTAAGGGGAGAATCCCACCTACTGAGTTGCTAATACCACTTCCTGTGTTTTCTCCTCTAAGTACTGTCCCCCTCCTGGAGCTGCTGTGCTTATGCCCTCTGCCAAAAGCACAGCGTGAGGCGGCAGTTCTGAGTGAGCACACTATGTAATCTTTATGTGCTTGCTGTTATGTGAGTTTTTCTCTTCACTGCAGTGTATAATCTCTTCATCGCGTCCAATGCCACCACTATCTCAGTATTCTGTGTGCATTCTAAGTCCTGTTCAGTCTGAGTGTGCCCCTACTTTCCTTGTGATACCTTTATTCCTAGGCTAATCTTGAAGTAATCTTGAATGTGGAGGACTGTAATCATTGCAAGCTTTTTGTTTCTTAATAGAATCTGACCGCTGTAAAGATCTTTGCTTTTCCATTAACAGTTATTGGTTCACTAATCACTGCATCTCTTGCGTTGCAAGCACAAAATTAACCATTTATGTAATCACCATTACTCTCTGATCAGGATCCTTTATGTGTATAGGCTGCTGCTGCTTGCTAAGAAGGCAAGGCATGTAAAAGCAAATACCGTGTCACAGTCTGAGAGCATCGCCTGGTCATACGACTGAGCTCACTCACATGAATGTCTGATCAAGAAGTAAATCTGTTAACACAGGGAAATAAAAAGAGTTATGCTGGAACAGGCCCATCTGGTCTGGTGTCTTGTTCTAGACATTGGCCAGTGCTGAATGCTTCAGAAGAAGACATAAAACTCCCATTGCACTTAATTGAACAGTTCTACAATATGAAAAGAGGTCTCTTACTGACCCAAGCTGGTAATCAACATGCAATGAAGCACGAGGACTAATAGGCTTTGTAATATATTCTGCAATAACGTTAGCTAGGATAACCTTTTTCATCCACCAAACCAAAACATATTCATAAATATGATGCAGGCCCATAAAATGAAAACAAACTGCCAGTACAGTGTCTAGCCCAAACCCAAATCTAAAATGCAACTGACGGGGAGTTTATGATTTATGTTGTGGCAAAGGAGTAAGGGGTGTTTTATGGACAGTAAGTAGAGAAGGGGCTGGCTCCACAAAGGTTCTTATGGGCCTAACTATCTGTGTCATTCAGAACAGCCCAAGGGCAGAGGGCAAGGGACAGTCTATCTAGCAGCGGGTTTCAGCTGACCTGACCAGCCCAGTGGTACCCCAACACACCGTTGTTATAATGTGTATCTAAAAGGTGTCATGTGATATGTCATTAGAAAACTCGTAACTCACTGATTATTAATATCATTATGTGATGTATGTGCAAGCAACTGATGGAAAGTTATGGACATAAACTGAACTTATAATACTTAACATGTGTTTGCCAGTCAAACAAAGGAATGTAGTTTCTCCACCAGGCAGTTGCGTCCAAAGGACCTTGAAAGACAATGAGAATGCATTGAACTATCAGATAAATAAAGTAGGGGGGAGAGAGGGGGAAGAGACAGCATGGCTACAGCCCAACAGGGAAGAGAAACTTTATTTAAGCTTTAGTGACAGAAGAGTCTAAATCTCAAATAACAAGCAATTGAATCAACAGATTGAGTACAATATTAGTGTATCATGTAAGGTCTTTTATCAACGCGTGTAACATGCTGGGACTAATATCGTTGTAAAATGGCTATATAAACACTATAGAAGGAATTATTGATACTCATTGATACTCTATTTTAAAATGTTTGGCCAAGCCAAGGAAGGAACAATTCTTACCCAGACAGGAAGGCTTCAGATGAACTTTGGAGATATAAGGAGGGTCTTACAGAATTCACAGACTGTTCTGGTCAATTTCACAGCCATAGGATTTGAAAATTAGTCAATTTCATGTTTTCAGGTGTTCACATCTGAAATTTTAGGGTGTGTAACCATGGGGGTCTTGGCCCAAACAAGGGTCATGGGGAGGCTGCAAAGCTGTTGTAGGGGAGTTGTGGGATTGCCACACTCACTTCTGTGTTGTCTTTAGACCTGGGCTCTGTGACTGTGAACAAGGTCACTGAAAGACTGAGAAATTACATTATTAATTAAATGAGAAATATAAAAGATGAGAGTGGAAAGAATTGTTTACATACTACATATGTGCTATTGCTGTGTTTTACCCAGCAGAACTGAATGGCTCCTTTGGAGCAATAACAATCCAGTGTAGATGAATATGTATTTAGACAATTGTAAAACTGTGTGTTATTTACCTAGTACAGTAATAAAGAATAATGGCTATAGGGTTATATATAGAGAGTGTGTGTGCCCCTCCGTCCCTGTCCACAGAAGCTAATATATATGCAGAGTAAAATATTTATTGCTGTCTGCAGACCTGGGAACACCTTTTGTTTTTTCCACTTAATTAAATTGCTGTTGATAGTATCAGGTTGTTATTGCTTAAGAGCTTCCTAGGTAAACAGGGCAAGGCTTAATCAATATCTCGATGAGCGACCTGCAGCAGAAACTAGGGGGCCGAGGAATGCATTGTTTTCCTTCTCAGGCAATATGAAGCCCTGTATGCCAATGTCAGGATGGTGTAAGGGGCACAGTGCCACCTTTTGGAAAAGATTTAAAACCAAAGTCTTTAGCACTTGTGGTCATTACAGATCTCATGGCATTTTTGTGGTATTAAAGGTGTTAACCTCAGGTTTCTGGCTAAATGCCAACTTGGCTAACTCCATTCTGCCTACTTCAGCCTATCAGCATTTCTAAAAACATTTTCATTGTAGTGCCTTGATGAAACTGCCTTCGCAGATCCATTTACAAACAGTATTCATCTTCCCTTTTCATCCCGAACCATGACATAGTATTGCTGAAAGCATTATAATGACTCCTGTGTCCCAACCCATAGTTAGCTGCAAATCACGTAACTGGAAAAATCATTGTAATATCCCGAGACACTGAGGCTTCCCATGGAAAGGGCCTGGAGAAAAGTGAAATTCCTTCCTTTTCTGCCTCCCTCCAGATGAGTCCCAGAGCTCTGCCACATCCTGCTGGCAATATCATCCAAATGTTCCTCCAGTGCAGTGGATCTCAGTCGTCCCAGATTACTGAACCTCCTTCAGGAGTCTAATTTGCCTTGCATACCCCACATTTCATCTCACTTAAAAACTTATGTTCAAAATCAGACATAAAAATACAAAAGTGTCACAGCACACTATTATTGAAAAAAATTGCTTAGTCTCATTTTACCATATAATTATAAAATAAATCAATTGGAGCATAAATGTTGTACTTACATATCAGTGTATAGTACATAGAGCAGTATAAACAAGTGGTTGTGTGAAATTTTAGTTTGTACTAACTTTGCTAATGCTTTTTATGTAGCCTGTTGTAAAACTAGGCAATTATATAGATAAGTTGATTACCCACTGGAAGACCTCTGCATACCCCCAGGGGTACACGTACCCCTGGCTGTGAACCACTGCTCTGGTGCTGAGACAGAATTTGCAGGGTCCAAGTGGTGAAAGATACAACTGTACATCATCAGCACACTGATGTTTGGGAATGAACACACCAAGGTGACCCATTTGCTACAGCAACATGGGAGACAGGATTGATCTTGAGGGGGTGCCATATTTCAGATTACTTGGCGAGAATGTGCCATCACCTCCAACTGACTCCTATCTGCTGTATATGATGGGAACTACTGGAGAGGAGGTCTAGATGCACCAGCAATGCCTCTTTTGCTGGTTACTGAAACAAGCATATCAAAAACTGTGAGCTCCAGCATGACCAAATCCAAATCCCTGACCCTGGTGGGAGTGAATGCCGTTGGGAAGGAAGGCTGGAGCCTACATAGGATGTTACTTGATCTGAGTGTAGCTGGAGCTGGAAAGGTAGAGCTTTCTCAATTCAGATGATTTGGGTTGGGTATGAGAGTCAGATCCTTTGTGATATGTTAAAAACTAAAAATGTTGATTCTTTGGGAACTTTGGTGCCACACTATCAACCAGTGGGAAATTGCACAAGAGCAATGCCCATGATGGCCTTCGATGAAATGGAGAGAATAAGGGTATGAATTAGGGAGTAGGTTTCTTTAATCTTTTGGGGGCTGATCCAAATCTCATTGAAGTAGCTGGCACAATTCCCATTGACCTCAGAGATCTTTGGAGCAGATCCTGGATTCCTGCTCTAAGTGTTTGAATTATATTTTCAAATAGTTTTATTCAATTATTGATGAAGTTCATGTGAGTCAAGGGAGCTATGCTGTTGTCAGCCTGTGCCCTCTAGACACGAGGGGATGCAAAAAAGCTGGGGAAGATGTTGGAGAAGATGGCACTGCCACTGCCTGTGTTGCACTGGCTCTGCAGATAAAGCAAGACCCTGGGCCTCCAGGACTGGCACCTCCCATAAGTGCTGCATTATCCTTCCCCCTAAAAATAAAGTAAATGTTTTGAATAATTTATCTACAGTCCCTGTTGCTGTTGTGGTTTTTCCGGTGTTTGTTTGTGGGGATGTTTAATATGGTGCCAGGCCGGTTTCTACTGTGTGCTGCCGTGGAATTTATCTCCAGTGCTCATGATGGAATGTTAAAAGAGTATGACACCGGTATGCATGTGGAAATCATCTGTAATCTTTAGCCTGCACTAGCAGAGCTCTCTTATCTTGTAAAGGGGAGGGAGGGAATGAAATTGGATTTCTTGCTCCTCATGACAGTCTCCTCTAGCTCTGCTGTGGTAGTCCCTTTGGGTACTGTACAGCACAGCTAACCTAAGCTGCTTTTCTAATTGGGGGCAACTGGCAGATGTTCAGTTTTCCCTCAAAGGTGAGGGGCAATGCTAAAATATTTGATATAAAATCTACAGTTTCCATTTGGTCTTTGTTTCCAGACTTACAGCATTTGGCACTTTTACAATACTTGGGTCTTAAAAGAATAGACCACAGGCAATTTGAAAACTAAGAGGCCATTTTAAAAAGAACAATCTAAAGAGGTACAGCAGCATTATGACCCTTTGCAGTAGGCTGGAGAGGTAAATCAAGAGTTGATGACACACTTGAGCATTACTAGCAGTGAATTAATCATTCAAAAGGTGTACGTAATATGGTGTAATACACAAGAGAGAAATTATCCACGGGTAACACACAAGGTTTCAATAACATGATGTAATTCACAGTACCAGTGACACAGTGCAATATACCTGTCAAAGATCATGACAGGATATATATTAACCATGCTCACCTGCTTCACAAGGATACGGTGAGGATTAATTGGTTCACTAGCTGTGGGTCTGATTCTCCTCGCCTACTGGTTTTGTACCAGTGTAATTCACTTGCTTTTAGTGGAATTTCATCTAGTTTGTCCAGGGGTAAAGGAATGCATTCAGGCCCTTAAAAGGGAATTCAGCCCTGTGTTGACCCTAGCTCTGGTGCAGGGACAGAGGGTACAGTTATGGCATCTACGCAGCAGCTGTAATTCCCAGCTCAGTTGGATGTACATATGCTAGCTTTGCTCTAGCTAGCGTGCTGAAATGAGCACTGTGGCTGTTGGCAGAACAGGTGGTGACTTGGGTTAGCCACCTCAGTACGTACCTAGGGTATTAGACAGGGCTGTAGTCAGGTGGCAAGCTTGAGCCATTGCCCTGGCCGCTTGGCCACTCTGCTAATTTTAGCATGCCAGCTCAAGCCGAGCTAGTGCACATATATCTACCTGAGCTGGGAATTACACTGCCCAGTTGCTGTTTAGATGTATACAGAGAGGAATCAGTTTGCACTTCTGCTCAGAGGTTGCTGGCAGCAAATTCATCAAACCTGCACAGGCTAATAGAGTCTGAGGGTCACCATAATTTGTTCTTCCTGCTCCCATGGCCCCTAGAGGGGTTTGCAGTAGTGGAGAACTAAGGAGGCACTGGACCATGCTGGCCATGTGTCTTGGCTCTGATCTACCCCCTCTCTCTCCTTGCCTGCTCCTCATTCAACCCTCCTTTTTCTTGCCTGCCCTGATCTGAGTCTGGTTCCCCTGGAAAGCCAGTGCTACTCATTGAAGGGCTGGGGGTTCTATGTCTTCCCTACTGTCCGTTTGTGTTGCCATAGCAATGGTGAACTTGTTCCTTCATGTCTAGTTAAATGTACTTTTCACTTCTTAAATATATGTGCTTTGAAAATGTAAAGTGAGCACTAGGTGCTGTGATTCTTATGTGACATCACGTGCGATTATGGAATGTGAAAAGAAACATTAACTGCCTCTCGTTGCCACACAGTGTGGAGCAGAGTGATTTGTCAGTAATTCAGTCTGTGTCATTCCAACCCTAGAACCAACACCCCAGCATGATGCCATGTTGGTGCTATGCTGTGGAAGGTACTGAATGAGATGGGCACTTGCAGCCATGGAAAATGGCTGGAGAAGGAGCCTCGCTGTAGTATCCTGGTTAGTTCGAAGGATTTTATTGTGAACTTTGCACAGGGCCCTGTGTAGGGGGCGGTGTGGAGCTGTCCCACCTTAGCAGGAGCACCTGGGAAGCACAATCTCGCCCAGTGTGGAGGATGGAGGCTCGCTAGGGATGGGATTGCATATTGCTTCATCCAGGAGGTCGTCCCTCTTGTGTCAATGCTGCATCAGGCAAAATGCCTCTTGGGGTCCACTCCAGCATGGCAATTGCCGGAGATCCTTGGTCGTGCAAAGAAGGGTGTGGGAGTAAAAGCAGGGAGGTCATTTTACCTCCATATATGGCACTGGTGAGACCAACACTGTATATAGTTCTGATGTACATGTTAAAAAGGATGTTAAAAAAACTGGAGAGGGCACAGAGAAGAATCACAAAAATGATTTGGGGACTGGAGAAAATGTCCCTCAGGGAGAGATATGAAGAGCTCAATCCATTTCGTTTATTAAAAAGAAGATTGAAAGGATATTTGGACATGGTGTATATGCACCATCAAGGGGGAAATACTGGGTACTAAAGGGCTCTTTAACCTAGCAGAGAAAAATGTAACAAGAACCAATGAGTGGCAGTTAAAGCCAGACCAATTTAAATTTGAAATAAGGACAAGTTTTTAACAGTGAGGGTGAGTAGCCATTGCAACAAACTACCCAGGAAAGTAGTAGACTGTCTATCTCTTGATGTCATCACGACTGAGTGCCATTCTAGAAGATATGCTTTAGTCAAACAAAAGGTATTGAGCTCAATACAGTGGGGGAAATTCTCTGACTTCTGATGTTCAGGCGGTCAGACTTGACTATCTAGCAATTCCTTCTGGCCTTAAAAATCGAGAACTCAATAAAAGAGGGCTGGCCGTGCAGCCCCACTGTCCTGGCACGCGTCTGACAAGGTTGTAGAAGGTGCCATGGCCCCTCGCTTAGCTCTTTTTGGAGCACATAATACCACTGACAGTGCTATGGCTCCCTGTACCTTGTGCTCTAGGTAGGGCCCATGGCTGTCAAAAGCGGGAAGGCTCTCTGGGAATCTTTCAGGCTGAAGGGATTTGTGGAGGCAGAGGATTATCATTTTATGTTACCATGAGCTAACAAGACGGCTGCAAAGTAGCTACCATCACGTCCAGAACTGTTCTCATTTACACATCATGGAATGAATTACTTGAATTGCAATGAAATGTCGTGTGTGTGTGTGTGTGTGTGTGTGTGTGTGTGTGTGTGTGTGTGTGTGTGTGTGTGTGTGTGTGAGAGAGAGAGAGAGAGAGAGAGAGAGAGAGAGAGAGAGAGCTACTACATGATAACTCTGCTAGAAACAATGGAGCTACTGTTTCTATTTTGCGGGTTAACTCGGCAATTAGTGCAGGGTTCCTGTTGAACTTGCAGCAAACCCTAAAGCTAATAAAACATTTCTGGAGCATGGTGAATAATTCACAGTAAACAATCTTGGGATACATTTTGACTCACTTTCTGTTCACTAATTGGCTAGAAACAGTTTATTTCCTAGTATTTGCTGAATACTTTTGTTCAGTAATTCTCAGCCTTCTGTGTAGTAGGGAAAACTAGGATGAGTTCTCCTGATTCTCAGTTGAGTGGGTTAAACACTAAACTAAGAATCAGACACTCTGGGTTCTAGAGCTGCTTCTGAAGCTGACTTAATGTCTGATCCTTCGTCTGTCTGTGCCTCTGTTTCCTTGGTCATTAAATGTAGATGATGATATTGACCCTTTTTTGTAAAGTGTTTTGAGATGAAAAATATGGGTGTGGGGAAAAGTGCTAGGGCTAATGAACGATAATGTAATTATTATTGCTTTAGTTGCATTTGCGCTGTGACTTCTTTCATTGACTTCTATTACTAATAGTAAACAGGTAGAAAAAAATCAAATAAATCAGAAATAATAAAGGAAAAAGTATAAAATGAAAACCAAAACATGACACCTGAGTATAACAACAATTTAAAGTGTGTAAGAGACTTTGCCTCATATGCAAAAAGGCCTGAGCTGTGCACCAGATGTAGCGCTCCATGGTGACATTTTTCAGGCTGGCCAGTTGCTCTGGGTGGTGGCTTCTCTAGGACCATCTCCTCAGTGAATGGTGGTAACCAGTCATATATGATATCCATAAGTCCTGATCATTCCCCCCTTATTACATTGTGATGTTAGGTGACCCTCAGCAAAAGGGAGAAGGGACCAGTGTGGTGTCATTGCACAAACTGTGCTGGTTTTTAGTATCACAGCTGTCATAAACAGATAGATAAGTAAGAGTTAATAGAACAGAAGTACTTCATACTGCTTTTGACTGTAAAGGGTTAACAAGTTCAGTGAGCCTGGCTGTCACCTGACCAGAGGACCAATCAGGGGACAGGATACTTTCAAATCTTGAGGGAGGGAAGTTTTTGTGTGTGCTGTTAGTGTTTGGTTGTTGTTCTCTCTGGGTTCTGAGAGTGACCAGACGGGCAACCAGGTTTCTCTCCAATCTCTTTAATACAGTCTCTTATATGTCCAGAATAGTGAGTACTAGGTAGATAAGGCGAGTTAGGCTTACGTTTGTTTTCTTTATTTGCAAATGTGTATTTGGCTGGAAGGAGTTCAAATGTGTATTTGGCTGGAAGGATTTTAATTTGTACTTGTATACTTAGGCTGGGAGGGTATTCCCAGTGTCTATAGATGAAAGACCCTGTAACATATTCCATTTTAAATTTACAAAGATAATTTTTACTGTTTTTTCTTTCTTTAATTAAAAGCTTTTCTTGTTTAAGAACCTGATTGTTTTTTTATTCTGGTGTGAGATCCTAGGGGACGGGGTCTGGATTCACCAGGGAATTGGTGGGGGAAAAGGAGGGAAGGGGGAGAGAAAGGTTATTTTCTCTCTGTGTTAGGATTACTTTCTCTCTCAGGAAAAGTCTGGGAAGGGGAAAGAGAAGGAGGGGGAAAGGTGAATTTTCCTCTCTGTTTTAAGATTCAAGGAGTTTGAATCACAGTAATCTTCCAGGGTAACCCAGAGAGGGGAAGCCTGGGAGAGGCAACGGTGAGGGAAAAGGTTTACTTTCCTTGTGTTAAGATCCAGAGGGACTGGGTCTTGGGGGTCCCCGGCCAAGGTTTTGAGGGGGACTGGAGTGTACCAGGCACTGGAATTCCTGGTTGGTGGCAGCGCTACAAGTACTAAGCTGGTAGTTGAGCTTAGAGGAATTCATGCTGGTACCCCATCTTTTGGACGCTAAGGTTCAGAGTGGGGAATTATACCATGACAACAGCTCTCTCCGTGAGGCAGAAATCCAGACATCCAGTTAATGGATGCCTGCTCATTCTTGGAACACCCACTCAGCTATCAGATCCCTGAAAAGGTGTGTGGAAGAAGAACTGCACCAAATTGTTATCTTGGTCATCTCTTATCTTCACTCCTGTAATCTGCTCCTCTCCTGCCTCCCTCCTCTTCCCTCTCCAGTCTGTTTAAAGCACCAAAAGCTAAAATTTCCTGCTCCAGTCATGTCACTCTCCCCTGAAATCTCTTCAGAGACTGCCTCTCCTTTGCTGCAGCTAGTTCAAGCTCCTCAAATTTTTTGAGGCTCTACAAAGCTCTGCCCTTTTCTACATTTCAGACATACTGTAGTTTCCTCCTACATCCCAATGGATCCTATGCACTGTTTACTGTTCCTTTCAGCTTAATGGTCCTTTAGTTTGCTCCTCCCAGTCTTAACTTCGTACCCTCTTTCATTCTACTTCCTGTGCTTAGAACATCCTCGCACTTCCTATGAGCAACGTATCCTACCTCTTCTATTTCATATCTTCCATGGCTTAGAGACAGCAAATTTGCTTGTTCCCACCCTCACACCACCACCTGCTTTAATAGTTTGTACCATATCTGGCCAAAATAGGCATGTTAGAGCACTTGGCTTTTCGGAGGCAACATGGGTTAGTGCAGAAACTTGGCTTCTGTTTCCAGCTCCTTCAACTGACCTACTGTGTCACTGTGGGCAAGTCACTGCCCCTCTGTGTCTTGCTTTCCCTGTGAAATTGGGATAATGATACTCTGCTTGGTAAAGTGCTATGATATGTACAGATACAAAGGCCTGCTGCAGAGCAAATTATCTGTTATTAATAGAGCTTGAAGTGATTGTAGGATGTAGTTTTCAAAAAAGGCAAAATGGGAAAGGCCCCTCTCCCAGATTCCTTAAGGGCACCAGCTAGAGCTGGTCAGAAAATCTTCTTTGTTCCTATGAAAGTTTTCAGTGAAAAAAAATTTTTGTTATAAAATTTCTTCAAATGTTTCCAAGTGTGACGGGTCTGGGCCCTTTGGAGTGTCACCTGATGTGCTGGAATGCCACTGAGTCAGCCTGTTCTGCCAGCCTAGGTCCCCTTTACCTGCCCTTGCTGGCTTAGGCTCACAAGCCTCTTCCAGCCAAGCACACAGGCAGTGCCACACTCAGCTGCACAGAGAGACAGAGATCTGCTCTGGAAAGATTCAGACGTGGTCTACACTACACATTTAAACCGAATTTAGCAGTGTTAAACCGATTTAACCATGCACCCATCCACACAACGAGGCCCTTTATATCGATATAAAGGGCTCTTTAAACCGATTTCTGTACTCCTCCCCGACGAGAGGAGTAGCGCTGAAATCGGTATTGCCATGTTGGATTAGGGTTAGTGTGGCCGCAAATCGACGGTATTGGCCTCTGGGCGGTATCCCACAGAGCACCATTGTGACCGCTCTGGAAAGCAGTCTGAACTCGGATGCACTGGCCAGGTAGACAGGAAAAGCTCCGCGAACTTTTGAATTTCATTTCCTGTTTGCCTAGCGTGGAGCTCTGATCAGCACGAGTGGCGATGCAGTCCCAAATCCAAAAAGAGCTCCAGCATGGACTGTATGGGAGCTATTGGATCTAGTCGCTGTATGGGGAGACAAATCTGGTCCATCTGAGCTCCGTTACAGAAGACGAAATGCCAAAGCATTTGAAAACAATCTCCAGGCTATGATAGACAGAGGCCACAGCACAGTGCTGCGTGACAAGCGTAATGGAAAGCCAAAGAATCAAATGGACACTCATGGAGGGAGGGAGGGGGTACTGAGGACTCCAGCTATCCCACAGTCCCCGCAGTCTCCGAAAAGCATTTGCATTCTTGGCTGAGCTCCCAATGCCTGTAGGGTCAAACACATTGTTCAGGGTATATCTTGTCAATTTACCCCCCTCCTCCCCATGAAAGAAAAGAGAAAAAAATTGTTTCTTGACTTTTTTCAATGTCACCGTATATCTACTGCATGCTGTTGGTAGATGCGGTGCTGCGGCATTGAACAGCAGCCTCCTCTCCCCTTCCTTCCTTGGTGGCAGACAGTATAGTACAAAATGACTGATAGCCATTCTCGTCATCATCCTGTGAGTGCTCCTGGCTGGCCTCGATGAGGTCGGCCAGGGGTGCCTGGATAAAAATAGGAATGACTCCCGGTCATTCCAGACAGATGGTGCAGAACGGCTAGTAATCGTCCTCATCATAGCAACTGGTGGCTGAGCTCCATCAGCTCCCCCCCTTCATGTCTAAAGAAAAGATTCTGTACTGCCTGGACTATCACAGCAGCGGGAGGCTGGGCTCCTCCCCCCTCCACTGTTTAATGTCCTGCCTGGACTATCATAGCAGCTGGAGGCTGCCTCCCCCTCATTTTATCTCACTAAAAAGTCAGTGTTTCTTATTCCTGCATTCTTTATTACTTCATCACACAAATGGGGGGGACACTGCAATGGTAGCCCAGGAGGGTTGGGGGAGAAGGGAAGCAACGAGTGGGGTTGTTGCAGGGGCACCCCTTAGAATGGCATGCAGCTCATCATTACTGCGGGCTCTGACATGGAGCGGCTCTGCTCTCTGGTACACTGGTTCTCTAGTATGCTTCCCCCATATTCTAGGCAGGACTGACTTTATTTTTAGATAAAACATAAAAGAGGGAATGACCGGGGAGTCATTCCCATTTTTGTCTTTGTGCCCCCGGCCGACGTCAGGAAAGGCCAGCCAGGAATACCCATGACAGCAGCAGACGGTACAGAACAGCTAACCGTCATCTCATAGCCAATTTACAATGACACGACAGACAGTACAGAACAACTGATAACCGTCATCTCATTGCCAATTTACAATGGCACGGCAGATGGTACAATAGGGATGGTAACCCTTTCTGCTACTTTGCAAAGGCAAATGAATGCTTCTGTGTAGCACTGCAGTACCGCCTCTGTCAGCAGCATCCAGTACACATACGGTGACAGTGACAAAAGGCAAAACGGGCTCCATGGTTGCCATGCTATGGCGTTTGCCAGGGCAATCCAGGGAAAAAGGGCGCGAAATAATTGTCTGCTGTTGCTTTCATGGAGGAAAGCTTGAGTGACAACATTTACCCAAAATCACCCGCGACACTGTTTTTGCACCATCATGCACTGGAATCTGAACCCAGAATTCCAATGGGCGGAGGAGATTGCGGAAACTATGGGATAGCTACGGGATAGCTACCCACAGTGCAACACTCCAAAAATCGATGCTAGCCTTGGTACATGGATGCACACAGCCGAATTATCGTGCTTTGTGTGGCCGTGTGCACTAGACTTTATATAATGTGTTTTACAAAACCGGTTTATGTAAAATTGGAATAATCCTGTAGTGTAGACATACCCTCCGTCTTAGGGGCTTGCCCCAACACTCTAGTGCCCACTCCCTCTAAGGGGTACAAACCCAAAGGTTTTATGAAATTCTCCCCCTCCCTCAAGGTGGAATGTGGAGGGAGATATACACAACTTCTTGTCCCCTCCCCGAGTTAGAAATTACATAAACTGGGTTATATTATAAACAAGAAATAAGTTTATTAACTACAAAAGATGAATTTTACTGAGCAAATAAAACAAAATGCACAAACTAAACTCAATATACTTAAGAAACAGGTTACACAATGTAATTTCTTACCCTAAATGTTATTTTAGGCAGGTTGCAAAGTTTCTGTGGTTCAGAGTTCCAGTTATATTTCTTTTCAGAGTGGACTCCCCGCTGCCTTCTCTTCAGGTGGCTTTAGCAGTTGTTCTTCTTGGGCAGACAGGCCATGGAGAGGAGGAGCTCCATTTGCCTTCCTCCTCACCCTTAAATAGGATTTACATAAGGTGGGAATCCTTTGTTCCCCAAACTTGACCCCCTCCTTCCCTTCCAATGGAAAGTTACAAGAAGTCCCAGGTAATGTTTAGTATCAGACGTCAAGACCACCTGACTCTGTAGTATCATAGTGTCCATGAGTCAGTGGCAGTATGGAGCATCTGCAGGAAGGCCAAGCCTTTTCATAGTCCATTGTTCTCGCTGATGGGTCAACAGCCCTGTCTGGCTTTTCCATTGTTGTACCTGACGTGTTAGCAGTGGACGTCACCCAAAGTAGCATAGTTGAAATCCAGATACATAGTCAATATTCCTAACTTCAGATACAGAAATGATGCAGGCATACAAATTGGATAATCACATTCAGTAAATTATAACCTTTCCAATGATATCTTACAAGACTAATCTTGCATAAAATACATCTCAGTTATGTCATATTCATATTATAAGCCTATTTTCATAAAGAATACAGAGTAAACCAGCACACCAAGTATTACTGAAAAATTGAAAACTGAAAATGTTTCAATTCTGGGATTTTCAGATTTTTTTTTTTAATGAAAACTCATTGGTTTTTTAAAATCAAAAATAGACATTTCCTGCATACTATTTTTCATAGAAAACATATTTAGAATAAAATATATAGACTAGCTCTGCAACAATATGTTCCTATAGAGGTGCCTACAAGAGACATTTCACATTGAAGAGTTTCATTTTAGCAAAAGGGTCTTCTGGTCTGGTGACTTTCATGGTTGAGCCAATTAGGAGGGCTTCTTGCTATCAAACTTAGAGCACTCACCCAGCTGCTAAATTTTATAAGTCACTGGATGATGCAGGCTGCTGGTAGGGCAGCATGATACCTTTCAATGAGGTAGTGTAATATGATGCCTTTCAAATCCAGCCCAAGAGGGTAGTGACCAGATCATTTCTGTTTGGTGGCCTCTGTGAAATGAGTTGGTGAGTCTCAGACCAATTTGTAGTGGACAGTGCCCAAGTCACAAACCCACCAAGGCAATTGGCATTAATTGCGTCTCTTAGCAGAGCAGATCAGAACTAAATAGGTAGTGAGACTATACTCTGCTCTCCGCCCCCACAGAGGTCTCTCTGGATCAAGCCTACAGAACATGAGTGGGGCATTCAGTGCAGTTTCTGCTGTGTTTTGTCAATAAATATAGCAGATTCCAGTCTCAAGGATTATCAGTCTCATGCCTGTCAATGGCATTAACTTCAATAACAGTACAAATTAAATTAAAATTGTCTTAATCCCTTACGAACTGGGTGCGATTTTGCTTGACCATTGTCATGTATTTTAGTGACAGTTACTCTTCCTCTTTCTTCCTTTCATGAATGGTCACAGTGCAGTGACTGCCTCATTCTTAGGTCTCTGTGGACACCTCCCTCCCACTGAAAGCAGAACGGTTTTCTTTCTCCCCTCTAAACCATCTTAATAAATAAACCAGTAGATGAAGTGTTGCTCCTAATTGGAATGGACATTAATATCTTCTGATGCAAATTACCACTTCTGGATGTCTCAGTGCAAGTCACTCCAATCCACCATCAAACTGGGCTGTTGAGACTCCTGTTGCTAAGCAATGTTGCTAAGCAGTAGTATGGAGACAAGCACTGTGGCATGCTCCACAGCAAGATTGTTTTAAGAGAAAGAGAGAGAGAGAGAGAGAGAGAGAGAGAGAGAGTGTGTGTGTGTGTGTGTGTGTGTGTGTGTGTGCGTGCAACTCAAATGGGTGGTGGGGATTGCAAATCGTATTTGTTTGTAAAAGAAATATACCAGGGATCAGCAACCTTTGGCATACGTCTCACCAGGGTAAGCACCCTGGCGGGCTGGGCCAGTTTGTTTACCTGCTGCATCCACAGGTTCAGCTGATTGCAGCTCCCACTGGCCGCGGTTTGCTGCTCCAGGCCCATGGGGCTGCGGGAAGCGGCACAGGCTGAGGGATGTGCTGGCCGCTGCTTCCCACACTTCCCATTGGCCTGGTGGAAGCAAAACCTCTCGTGGTGTGGCTGCACAGTAACTGACAAGCGAAGCACAATTAGACTTGACAGTATCAAGCCCTGCATGACCCCATTAAAGAACACCCAAAATGTTACATGAAGTGGTGCTGGGGATTCCAAATGGGGGCCTCTTTCCTATGAGTCAGTACCGAGCTACTGCCCCATCACTAAGGGCCACTGTGATGCATAAAGCACTGTCTTTTTCACAAGATGTAACACTAAGAGCCTGACAACAGATAGTTATTAAAAATCTCAACACGCATTTGTCTGCATGAGGGATAGTGTCTTGACTAAATCCAATTTAGAGACATGATATGTTGCCTTTCTAAACTCCCCTGGTGTTTACATATAGAAAGAGAGAGAAAGAGAGAGAGAGAGAGAGTGTACATTAAATATACCTCCTGTCCAAAATTGTCACGTTGTGTTTAGAAAAGACCCCAAACCAGAACCTCCAATCAGAACTGCGCTGAATGTCAGAGATGGGAGTGGTTCAGACAAATTCCTACATCTAAACTAGCTCTTGTAAACTTGTGTGGGTGTCTGAGCAATACCAGAGGGGTTCTGTTTTCCTCTTCTGATCTATATGTGGCCAAAATCTCATGAGACTGATGGATCCTGTGATGTTTTCACCATTCAATATGGTAGAAATCTTGTGAAAGCAGTTTCTGGATTTTGGCACCTTTGAATCGAAACCGCATCTTGACCTGATTCAACCTCAAACCAGAACCTCAGACTTGAACTTAACCTTAATGTGGATGTTGACATGGTTTTGTTGGTTCCACTCAAGCAGGGTTGTTGTGCACTGTTAAATAGTTACTGTTCTGTGGCGGTAAATTGTACATGTACAGCACCATATACATGGAAGATACTGTACTGTTATGTGAATTGTCCGTTGGACAAAGTCTGAACCCTCACACACCTCATCATCAGTGGGGTCAGTAGCAGCAAGTCCTAGACAGGCCCAGTTAGTGATATCATTGGGTTCTAGTGGCAGATTAAATAGTGGCCAGGTAAGCTTGGATAAACATAACGGCCCTTGCTAATTCACATGGGCACAATCATAATGTCGTCCCAGGTAAATCTATCAGCCTGGCATCAAAGGCAGTGTTTTAAAAGCTCTTTACTGGGCTGAGAGTGGCTAATAGGGAAGGTTGTGGCTGGTGCAGGAAGTTGACTGATTTTTCCATATGCTTCGCAAGTTGCGAAAATAAAGACAGAATTAGTTCATACCAAAGGTGAAGGTTAGGAGTAGTGATTCCTTTCTCAATAGGTCGTGTCTCAAATGTTTCCATGGTAAAACCAACAAGACATGGTTACAAATGTTTCTTTTTATTTTCCCCAGGACGCTGTATTTAAGTTGTGGATCTGTCTCAGCTGGCCCTTCTTGGAGATCCAAATGGGTGTCCAAACCAACATGTAACCTGGGGTAGTTGCGTTCTTTTGGTACTCCACCGTGCTGCCAGCTGCTGTATTGTACCAGGAAAATGATGGGAGGGAGAGTGTTGCTTTTGCTAAAACCTTTCCCCACTTAATTTTAGCTCCGTGCTGCAAATTCATTGCTTTATGTCTTTCTTTGACACACTTTAAGTCATTCATCAGGTTTCATATGCTATGGAATTGTAGAACTCAGAGCTGGAAAAGACCTACATTTAGTCACTCCCTGTGGCAAGTAGGGGATTGTTTCCTATAACATGCTCTCCAATACTTTTTTGAGGCCAGTTTTAAATACTTCTAAGTAATTGGGCCTCTGTCACTTCTCTTGGAGTTACAGCCACATGCAAAGTGCATCACAGTCTTTTACTTTGAATGTGACCAAGGCATGGATTATGGCAGCAAGGCTGACATCCAAAATGGTTGCAAGCTCTGAAGATGAATCACTGGTCACTGTAGCTATTTCCTTATCCAACAGCAGCTTGGGTGCGTCCACCAGACCCCCTCAGACTTTGCAACAATTGATGGGTCCATACACTTTAAAATATAATCCTAACCACATCTTCTGGCTGCTTCCTCCAGCACCACTTTAGTTTTACTGAATTGAGTTTGTTACCTTGCCCTCAACTATGCCATGCTCTAATCCAGATACTGAACAAAGCAGTTAAGAGAACTGGTTGAGTCAGATGCAACAGAGATGGGCATCTTCTATGTACTGAAAACATCATAACCCCCAGGCCTCCTGACTTATCAAACCAGTCCCTTCTACACGTGGCACAAGATGGACCCCTGAGATATGCCACACTACAGTTTACATACAGGAGAACTGCTAATATGCCTGAAGGAAAAATATTTTTGTTTTGAATGTGCAAAAATAACTTTTATTGCACAATTCACAATTTTAATAACATATGAAGAGTATTGTACTCACACCTATATGTGCAAATAATACTACTGGTTCTGCCTTTTATTGTCCTTTCTCTGTGAGGATGTCAAAGCACTTTACCAACATTTATTAAGTCACAATATCCCTGTGAAACAGGGAACTATTATATCTTCATTTTCCAGGAGCCATTGAGACTTAAATGACTTCCTTGGGGCCACATCGGAAGGTTTGATGCGGCATCAGGAGCAGACCCCAGTTCTCCTGATTCCTCAGCCTGTATTTTACCCACAGGATCAGCCTTCCCTTAGCCCATTTGTGCTCTATGCGCCCATGTTTATAGAAATGGCCCTTATATCAAAAGGCTTTTTAGGGCTATCCCAGCTACATAATCATAGCAAAATGTCTTTGGTGATTCTTCTTGGCCACGGAAAATAGAATAGGATAGGAATCCAGGACAAAGCATTCAGGGAATGGAAAAGAAGCAAGGGAGAGAAAGTGTGTGTGTGTGTGTGTGTGTGTGTGACAGAGAGAGAGTGTGTTTGTGTGAGAGAGAGAGAGAGAGAGCGAGTTGGGGGATGGGGGATACACACACAGGGAAATAAGCTTCTTTCTGTATTTTAATGTGAATGAGTAAACAGCACTATAATAACTCTCTAAGGCATTTGATCCCAATAAACCATGTTAATCCTTAGGGCTATTCTGGCAGTGAGAGATAACTGCACAGAAGCTGAAATGTTCTTAGTATCAAACTTACATTTCTGTGTTTATGGTGCATGTCCATTTTCACTCCCCTTAGAAGAAAATTAATAAATAAATAAACAGAGGGTTTCAAACTCTTCTCTCCCCACACCCCTGAGAGTAGACCCTCAGCTGCATGGTATGGCAGCTGCTCACTGTGCTAAGAAGAGCTTTTTAATTTGGATTTTATTGTTACTGGTGAGGGCTGAGGCGAAATCGAACCAGTCAATAACATAAAGGGCTGATTCATCCTCAGTATAACTCCCACTGTTTGGGTGGCATCCCACCAGGCGGGAGGGTAGGGCAAGGCATTATTGGAATCAGCTGTGCATGTGTGGTTGTGCTCTGTGGGAGGGGGCCCTGCCACACCTCCCTCCGTGCCGCAAAGTGTCTGCTTTGCATGTTATTGCCTCGTTTCCTCCTGTCTGCTTCATCATCATGCTGCATTGCAGAGCCTGTATTTGTTGATACTTTGAAGAGGTGTGAAAGTTTATCTAATTTGTAACCATTCTTAAAGGTTGACTTTGGTGTGTATGGATGTGCTTGAGCGAGAGAGAGCTGACTAGCGCCAGTATAAAATGGGCAGCTGTTGTGCAGGCATCTTCCAATCACTGGCATTCCTATTCCCACATCTCTCTGTGCTGGACGCCTCACACAGCTTAACCATTCATGACCTGTAGCACTCTGGCTATTCATGTCTGTGCATCTCTTACTCAGGTCTCTTGATATACACTAACCCAGACCTAAAGAAACGTCTCCCTGGGGTCTGAATGCAGTTCTACCAATGCAATGTCAGTCCTCACCTGAAGTTACTTTGGAAGCGCATACAGTCTGCCAATGCAGCTCAACTCAGATGTGACGTACCTGCTGCTGTCCTAGTGCTAGGGCCCTTATTCTGGTCTGCCATTGCTGCTCAGGCCTGGCCTGAAGAACACTCTATTACTCAAGCTTTTTGGATTCTCCTGAGCAGAGAAGTGTGTAGGTTATGCTTTTTTGCACAGACGAATGAATGCCCATTAGGGACTAAGGCAGGACGCAACTCAGTTTGACTTGCCACTTGAGGATTTGTAGTCAAATTTTCACAGCTGGCTCTTAGCCATAAAGTGCAAGATGTTTTGAGTGTAACATTTTACTCTCTTTTCCAGACAATGACCACTAAGAAGGGATGTTCTTTTAGCTGGTTTACCAACCTTTAGTTTATGAAGTGCATCAGGCCTTTTTAGGCTTGTTATGTCAACGTTATAAATGTGAGGCAGATGGATTTAAATTGCAGCAGCCAGATGTGTGGCCAGATTTGGAGAATCTCAAAACTTGTATTTGGGGTTTGGGGTAAGCCTATTCTAAACATAGGTGGCATCCAGATCTGGAATACAAACCCCTGCTTCAGTGGCCTAACTTCAGGGGAGGGTATGTGGTTTCCGAATCAGGATTACATTGAACTCAGCCTGTATATCTTCCCAATTAGTAGCAGGAGAGCTCCGCACTGAGTTTTGACAGAATACATCCCCAATGGCTGGCTGGAAGCAGTGTGCTTTAGAAGAGGCCATCAGGAGAGCAACTACTCCTTTCATCCTTTGTAATAAGAGGGGAGATGATGCAGGGAGCTGATATAAAGAAGGGAGAGCACGTGAGAGAGGCTGAGGAACTGGTTGCTTAAATAAAACATTTTTCATTAATGTCGTTTCTCACCCCCTGCCTCTAGCCAACAAAACTTTTGCCTTGGCGTTGAGATAATTAATCTTTGTTGTTTTGGAGTGTTCTCTAGCAATACTCCAGTCTTTAAAGGCATCTAACCCTTCTGCTGATGAGCATGTTTGTCTCTCCATGAATCTTTCACAACCATGGCGCTGCTGGCATTTCATTATGAGCCTGATCCTGTTCCTGCTTAAAGTCAGTGGCAAAGCTCCCATTGGTACAGGGCCAGGTGCGAATGTTTCATTGAACTCTGTGGACTGTTCAGATGTTCCTGGTGTATTAAACAGCACAGGAGATGCATTCAGCCTGTGCACATATAGTACATTCAATAGCATAGCAGGTGGCGTGTGCCTGGAAGATACCGGACACTGTAGTGCTGGCTATGTATTTTACCTACGTTTATTGTACCTGGAACAAGCAGCAGTAGTCAAAGGGGTGAAACCAGTAACAGCAATTACATTTAGTGGTGAGAGAGGAAAGCCATTCAGTCCACTTGCAGGCCCACTGGCATGAGAAAAATCGGTGTGTGTTGTACAGAGACAATTGCTTTGAGAATGGAGTCTGAGGAGCTCTGAAAGCACTGAAAGAACCCAGACTTCTCCACCAGTACCAGCGACATGAACACATTTAGTTGGGCAGCAGTTGCAGCCTGCCTTACTCTACTCTGAGCACTTACTTTTATTGCGAGTCTTTAAGTGGATTGAACCAGTTCTCTGAAATGTCCCGCAATACTTAGGTGTCAAAAAGGAAACTAGGATTTTCAAAACAATCTTTTAAGTACTCAACAGTACTTGTTTTGGCAGCTCATGGCATGGTAATGAACAGAGCAGCCTGACTGCTGCCAGAACAGCTGCAGCTATGGGGAGGGCATTGGAAGAGAGCCAGGCAAGGTTCCTTCCATGCTCCCACTCAGGCATGGGTGGCATGTGACTCCTGTGTTTGGGGAGACTGGACATGAGCTAGAAGTGTGTGTGGGCGGGGGGCACCAGCCCCAGGACTGTGGGTCTGTCCCTGCTTCTCCTCTAGGCCACACCCCACTTGGCTGCCTCCCTACAAGGTCCCACCCATGCTCCACCCCCACGCTACCCCAGCCTTGACCTCCTCCCCTGAGGCCCCGCCCATCTGCCCACTGCTCACACCTCTTCGCCCTCCCTCCCCGCAAGACCCTCCCCAGCCTGTCGCTCATGCCTCTTTATGCCCTCCCACCGCATATGCCTTCCCCCTCCCCCCCCGACACCCAGGCCACCATCCCCTGCGTGCTGCTTGCGCCTCTCTGTCCTGAGCAGCAGGTGTGTGTCAAGGTGTCTTTGGGGAGAAGAGGCAGAGTGAGGGCCAGACCTCCAGGGGAAGAGATGGAGCAGGGGTGGGAAGAGGAGCAGCATGGGCAGGGCCACAGGGGAAGAGGACAAGCGGACAGGAGGCCACACTTAGGGTGGAGCATGCGGGGTGGTGCATAGGCACTGCCAAGATGCCTTTTTGGTGGCAGCCCTCCAAAGGCATCTGGCCAGCGTGCCTCCAGAGAGAAGTGTGCCACAGCCTCCCCTGGCCTCTCATAACTGCCACCCAGGCACTCATGAGTCAGCATATGTCCCCAGTGGCCCATCCTCCTGCTGGGAACACAACATGTGGGAGGAGCTCCCCTCACATGGGGTTGTAGGGGCGCGAGAGAGCAAGTCAGGCCAGGATCCCGTAGACTCAGCACTGGGCCCTGGTCACCTATATCGCCCTCCAGCCTTCTCCTGCTATTATCTAGCATGGTAAGTCCTGTAGCTCAAAAATGCAGTCCAAGACAATACTGAAGGTTCAAACCCACTGAAGGTACCTGATGGCAGGAGTTGTTACAGTTGCACATAACAGAATTTATTCTTATTGCTTTCCTATTTAAATAAACCCTTGGACACTCCATAGAAAAGACGTTAGCAGAACATTATTAAGATTGTGAAGTCAAGCACTTCAAAGTTAGGGAATATGAACTTTTAGATCATATAGTAGTGTTTTGCTCAGGATTGCTGCCTCAATGAGGACTTGTTGGACACTGCTCAGAGAAAAAATAACAGTTGTTTAGTAAATGAGGCTATACCTTGTGATAGTCTGTAGCATTATAGTGACCACGTTCACAAGCTTATGCTAAAGTTTATACAACATATGACTTGTAAAGTATCATTTGAAATTTCATAGTCTGCGGAACGTTTTTGTTCTGGTCAAATGTGTGTGTTGACACACCATATATAAATTATAAGATTCTACTGTATAACATAGCTGTAACATGCTCTAGCGTTAGAAAAGCAGGCACAAACCAGTTTTAAGAGAGAAAAAGACACTGGTACCCAAGCCAGGTGTTAATGATTCATCACCTGCTTAAATAGCCATTCTCTGGTAGGGGGAAGGTGTGAGCAAGAAATTTACATTTCATCACGAGGCTGGTTCAAAGCTCATGTCCTCAAGAGACTGTTTGCCACAGCAAGGATGGTTCTAGCCAAGAAATTGAATCATAATGAGGGGAGAAAAACACTTGCCCTCATGCTCTCCACCTTCATCTCTGCTCAAGACATCAATGACCCTGACAGAGCTGATGTTGGGAGGGAGTGCTGGCTGGGAGGTTTTGCCACCAGTACAGCCTGCTATAAGCTTAGAAATCTTTTTGCTTTCAAGTTCACTTAGCTTGTTAAGTTAGGCCTTTAGTTTGTGTTTTATCTGTGACTTCTTTTGTAACCAATCCTGACCTTTCTGCCTCATTACTTGTAGTCACTTAAAATCTTTCTGCAGTTAATAAACTTTGCCCTTTTTAATCTAACCAGTGTGTTTAACTTAAAGTGTGTGGGAAACTTCATCTGGGATAACAGAGCTGGTGTATGGCATTTTCCGTTGATGAAATGATGGACTTTGAATGAGCTTGAATTATTCAGCAAGGTGCTGGGCAACACAAGACTCACATTTCTGGGGGAAAGTCTGGGACTAGAGAATCTGCCAGTGTTCTTCTGCAGTGTACTTCACAAGTGGCCAGCTAGTAGTGTTCAATACTGTGCAGCTGGGCACATGCTGGAGCCTGTGTGTTAAATGGCCAGGAGTGACTGTTTCCCGGTTGGAGAACTGAGGCAACACAGGTATTCAGCAGGTCAGACTGTACCCTGGGGATTGTCACAATCCTTGCTCTAGAAGTTGGGAGGTGACCACTAATAGCGTGTGCATCAGGCATGTGAGGCCTGATGTCCAGAGTTGTTGAGCTCTCACAACTACAGCTGCCGTCGATGGATGTTCCCCAGCTCCAATAGTAATACGGTGAAATTAGGAAGCGCATGAGGCTAGGGCAAGGAATTAGCAGTGTCTGAAATCTAATCCTGGTGCTGCCACTGATTTTATGAGTGGCCTCAGGTATTTTTGTCTCAGCTTCCCCATCTGTGAAAGGGTGATAAGCCTTTTGTCCCAAGTGGATATGTGGCCCTAAATTAATAATAAATAAAAAATGAATAATAATTGGAGATATACCTATCTCCTAGAACTGGAAGGGACCTTCAAAAGGTCATCAAGGCCAGCCCCCTGCCTTCACTAGCAGGACTAATGTTAGTCAGGCACGCGATACCCTAATTCAGTGTTTAGTTGTGGGGTGGGGTGGGGGCAAATAAAGGTAAACAGGCAACCTTCATGTTAGCATTTCTTAACTTTTATGTGCCTGACCAGAGTACACAGTTTTTAATAAAATATTTGTATGTAACCTTTCATTATTTTAGAGTGTGTGTGAGAAGTGAACCATGCACATGCTCTATTTCTTCCTTCAATTACCTTTAAAATAAGATAGATATTGTTCTTTTCAGAATGAGATGTCTCCTGTCTCATCTTTTCCCTTGCCCTTTCCTCCCTATCAAAGGCCTGCTGCTATCTCCAGTTTTTATGAGGACTATAAATTACTGATCCAAACCATGACACTGAGAACAGTGCAGAACTTTACTTATGGCAAGGAAATCAATGAGCTATCATGACTGATGCTCTCTGGTGCTTTCGCTTTTCCTGTCTGTGGCTCTCATTCCATGGTGTGAGTCAGTCCGACTTCCTGGTCCAGTCTTTTGGGCATTTAATAGCCTCTTTGTGTCAAGCAATTCAAATGCCACTGTGTCAGCATGGAGTTTTCAGGAAGCCCCAAGCCTATAGCACTATTAATAATTGCATTTATAGTGCTTCTATCTTGAATAGTACACTTTACTTTGTTTCATCCAAATTTCCCTCTTGTGGGGGAGAGGGGACCTTTCAGCGCTCCAGCCAGGGCTTTAATCCAGGGCAATCTACACCTAACTCCTGGGCGCACTAGAGTTTTAAACTCTGTAGAGGGTAACCAGATAGCAAGTGTAAAAAATCGGGATGGGTGGGGGGTAATAGGTGCCTATATAAGAAAAAGTCCCCAAAAGTTGTACAGTCCCTCTAAAACCAGGACATCTGGTCACCCTAACTCTGTATGAAACATCTGATCAACCAACTCTATCCCGTCCCTGGTGACTGTACCTAACACACTTGGTCATTTGGGAAAGTCATGTGAAGGGCTTTCCCAATAGGCCCTGGAAGGATTTTGCCTGGCACAGAGCGGGAGGGGCCTCTTACCTGATTGGCATTAAAGGAGATATAGGGTTCAAAGAATAAGTCTCCCAGCTGGAAATCCAAGGCGTAGGACATTGGTGCCATAAAGAGTGTTTTAATCAAATGAGGCTCAGAAGAAACAGTTACAGAGGCCACAAACAACCCCTCATGCTGTGACCCCCGCCATCAATGAAAGACCTGGTTTGTTAACAAACAGGGAACCCACTTCTCCAGTCATGTCTCTTTCTCAACAGCAATTCCACAGAGGCTGCTACTTCCTTAGGGCAGCAGTAACTGCCTTGGTCCTTGTCTGTGTAAAGAAGGGGCTCAAGGGATCTGAAGAGGACTATTTGAGAGGACATAACAACCCTGGCTGTCCTTGAGAGGTTCCAAGCCTTGCTCCACAGAACGAGTGCAGAGCTACTCTTTGGCTGCTTTTTCACTGGCTCAGGCTAGCTTGGCCTAGTGAGTGACACTTTTAAAAAATACCTTAAGGAACGTATTTAGCCCCATGTGAACTATGTATACGAAAGCCTATTTTGTCGTTGTGTGGTGAAATAAACATAATTCGAGTGTGTTAACAGAGCAGGCACTCCAAGCCTACAGACAATGGCGCTAAGTCTTTATTTACACTTTTGATTAGCGTAAATAAAGAATAACATCCTGAAGTCACTTTAAACTAATGTAAAAGCTGAGTAAGTGAAAGGAGACGCCCCCAAGGCCTCTACTGCTGCATAATTTACCACAGAAAAGGCTGAATAACGGAAGCACTGTATAAACTGTTAATTAAACAAAAATGACTAAACTATTTAAAATTGTAGACTAGAGCCTTGGGCAACTTCATCTGTATTGTATCTATAAATACGTTGGTCTACATTCTAAACTCCTTACACAGGCCTCACAGTTTGCAGTGGCACGGCTATTATACCTGTATATGTAAGATGGCCTTTCTGTTTCTTCATAAAATCTGCTGCTGGTAGAAAGACAACATAAGAAGACGCCCAAGGAAAGGAAGAAGGATGAACATGTTGGGACAGAAGACACTGAGATGAACATCCAGGGTGCTAGAGGAAAGCACAAAAGGATGATTTTTCCACATTCAGGATGGTCCCTCACTCCAGGAGCCACACATTTTTTGGGTGAAGAGAGAATGTTGCGTCTCTTGGGGAGCTTATTATGGGAAGAAGAGGGAAACAAGCAAGAGACAGGCACAGATATAGACTATATTTTAAGCTACCATCAGGCATCTCAGATGGCACTTATGGCTGCAATACCTCACCCCCACCTTGTCACCTGTGCTGCCCACAACCCAGCTAGTTTCCCATGCATTCCTACTGAGCAGCAGGCAGGCATCAAGGTTCCCCCTGCAGTGAATTCCCCTGTGGCACTGGATCTGTAGGCCACAGCTCTGCCTCCCTTCTCGCTGCTCCTTTCCAATCAGCAATAGAGAAGACAACAGTGACTGAAGGAGATGGTGGCCAGAGGCGCATGAGGAGAGCAATTGCTTTGCTGCAGTGTGTGGGAAATGTCATATATGGGTGGAGCCATACAAACCATACCAGCTATGGTTGTTATGTTGGCCCAACCTGCAGGTGAGCAGCTTTGCAGAGCCACAGCTCCACGAGGACAGGAAATGCTGCTCTGGTTGAAACAGTTTGTGCTCCAGTGTTAACACATTTTAGGGATTTAATGCAACTGGTGTGCTTTTTGACCCTGCTGGAACCAGTCTGGGGATGTCAGGAGAAGCAACTTCCTGTGTGTGACTTTTTTTGGAAGGCCTGGCTGTGTGTGTCGGGGGAAACCTCTCTGACTGGCAGTTTTCCACACATCTGCATCTCCTGGGGTAGAACAGCTGCTGCAGGAGGCAGGTGGAGCACCCTATCCGCCTCACCACTGAGGAACTAACAGATGTTTTTGGCTATGGGAAGGGAGAAAAGAGGAAACAGACCATACCATTTTCACACAAGGTGAAGTAGGAGCCAAAAGAGCCCAGCAACTCAGGGCATCTTTGCTCCCACTTCTCTTGTAAGAAATGGGGTGGCTCCTCTCTCTTCCTCCCCCCACTACTGCAACACCAGACCTGGGAAGGGTGGGAGGAGAACCACCATGGCGCTGCCCTTCCACTACACTGAGATGAGGTGTGGAAGATCCCCTGGAACTACTCCACCCCCACCCCGGCCTGGGTTGAGGGTGACGAACCTCCACAGCTGCAGAAGCAGAGGGGTGTTGCCGGGGGCATGAGCATATGTGGGGCAAAGAGGGTTCAGCATAGTTGTTGGGGATGGGCAAGTGGAGTTGATATAAGGGCTGGGGGCACAAAATTAATTCATTTGGAGCAGGACCACACAATTAATTGCTGAGCGGCTCCATTAACATGGGGTGAAATCCACATGTAGAAGGTCCCCTTCTGATGCATAACTGAATAAAATCACCATAATTTGGACAACTGACTTGATCAAGAGTTAAGTCTGAAGAAAAATTAAGAAAGGACCACAGATTCAGACCTTTGTTGAAGATAAAATCTGTCCCCATTGGGCCCTTCAGTTCTCAAACTCTACAGCTTTGAGCTCAATTGCAGCATCCATTATGTACCAGTAAAAGAAAACTAATTACATACTCTCTGCAGGCTTCTTGCCATTAGGGAAGGGGTCATCACATCTCCACAGTGCCATCTGGGCCAGAAGCTTAGCAATAGCTTTGAGTTTTTAAGTGCCATGGCATATAGCTACTATAACAATTTGATTAAAAGAAAAACCTCAGTGATTGGCAATAAGGCCGTAAATAGTTTAATAACTATTAATTTAATATTGTTGATATTTTATCAGCTGAATTTTCCAAATTCCTGTCAGCATTTCTCTATCTTCTTATCTTGGATTGGGGCAAATGATCTCTTCTGGAGAGCTGCAGTTGGAACAATGCTTTGTAGCCTCAATCTATTCTGGCGATACAAAGGAATGATTCATGAATGCAGTCTCCATTTGGACATGTAGGCAAGCAGGATCCTTCATTGTTGAAAGGTTATGTTCTACTAAAGCCATATTTAAAATTTAGGCAATTGCCCACTGGTTAAAGTGCTTTACAATTAAACCAGACTATAAGGAAGGGGTGGGTGAAATGTACCTTACAACAACTTGAAAGATGCCTGTTTATCATGAAGTCACATGGGGCTCTACATTCCTTGAGAAGCTACATCATCAGATAGTCAAGACAGGTTCTTATCTGACCTAGCTTCCAAAGGTCTTATCCCTGGGGAAACTTAAAATTGGACTAGACAAAGCATCTGAAAATATGCTGTAATGCAAGGGATTAAATAATCTGATCGGTCTTAACCTGTCTTCTTTCTGTGGATGAAATCCTGAGGTCCTTGCTCACTAATTACTCAACAAAACTGCCACAGGAATAAAGGACTGAGTTAAAACTACATAATGACTCAGGGTTTGGCCCATAACTGTTAATTATTCTTTAAAACAATTTTTGTTCTAGCAGTTTGTCCTTCTTTGTGATTATGAATAATAATTAGGACCCAATCCTGTGAAGTCTGAGTCTCCCACGTATCCCGACTGACTTCAGTGGACTACTTATTTGACTAGTCAGGTGAATAAAGGTTGGCCGGATTGAGTCCCACAATATCTTTCACACTGCACGAGTTTTGCTGTAACCATGCTTATCTCCCCTCCAGAACATTAGAGTGCCTCTTGAGCCTTTTGGAAATAAAAGGACAGCAACATCCAGGGCTTTGGGAAGAACATTTTATTGCTAAGCATATCCTTGAATGAAAATGCAAATAAGAAAGGAAGGAAAGAAAGAAAGAAGGGGAGAAAAAAGCAGTAACGTCACAATAACTCAAATGAATATCCTTGAGGTTCTGTGCATAAAACAACAGGAGTATGGTAGAAGCCCACATACAGAAATGCACGTTCCCAAAAAAATGTCAAATAGAAACTTACACAAAAAAAAGTAACAGAACAGAAAAGAACGTGGGATTTTTTTCTTTTAAAAAAGGAGGGGGAGGGTATAAAAAAGAAAGAAAGAAAGCAAGAAATCATTTCACAAGACTCCAAGAACAGCAATCTTTTACAGACATTGAGAAATAATCAACTTCAGATAGGTTCGGCCAGTTAAGTTGTCTAAAATCGTGCTTTCATACCTTTTTAAAACTTGTCTTTTTTTAGTTTTTAGTATTTAAAAACAAATCAAACAAAACAAAAAATAAACCACCCAAAAAACAACCTCACAGACACACACACACACACACACACACTGAAAGAGCTGTTAACTGCGAAAGCTTCTTCTCTAAACATTTGAGAAGGCTGCTTTTTATTTTGTTCCCATGTGCGTGTGTGCATTTGATGACACTTTTCTTCAAAGTCAAATATTCATGCGAATTATAAACACCAGCAAGAGTAGATTTCTAAATCTAAACAGCTGATTAGTTTTCATCTGTACACAGAGAAATTGTACATTTGTGATACTCCAAAGTCTTCAATTCATTTTGTGTTTGTTTTTCTTTTTGTCTCTCTCCCCCTCTTTTGCTTTTTTTGCACGTGACAGTCATGGCCATGAAACCAGTAGGTTATTGTTCTGTACAGTAAGTTACTCCCTTTCACATAATTGGGGAAAAATAAAAAACAAACCACTAAGATTAATTAAATCAACTAAAACAAACAAAAAAAAATCCCAGTTTAACCATAAAACATTATATACATCAGGGTACTCTAGAAATTACACTAGCAAAAAAAGTAGTAAAATATGTAAACAAAATCTGAGAATTTTTTTTTTGTCCTTTTGACACAGGTAACTGTGACAAAGCTAAAGCACACACTCTCTTCACATTTTTATGGTTTGCTTTTTGTTGGTATTATTAAAATGTTTTTCTTCTAAAACAACATTCTCATTTCATGTAAACACCTTGACAGTTTCTGTTCCAGTCGTCCCATCAAACATATGGTGATAAATATATCTGTGTATATATATATATTTATATATATAATACTATTATTAACTCCTTGTATTATTTTTTGTGTCACAGCAGCTTTATTCATTTCTTTTATATAAAAGAGAGAGTAAAGGGTGAATAGGGCAAATGGAAAGACAGATAGTCAGAAATGTCAAGCTACAAAATTAAAATATTACACATGAAAAACATCTCCATGTCAAAAAAAACCCCTATGAATTTTGCACTTGTTTGCAGCATGTGTTTGGCTTGTGTGACGTTTATGGTTCTTGTCAAAGGTTGAACTCCAGTATTGTCTTTCTGACCTCTTTATTCAACTGCTTTATTATTAATTTTTTTGCATGCATTGTAATCAGTCACAGAACCAGAACCCCAAAAAAAGGCTCCCTTCGTTTAGCATCGTATATCTAGCTCAGAGTGGCTCACCACTTTTCTTTTGCTCCCCCCAACCCCCTCACTTATTTAGCCATAGTTTGGCTGAGTTAATGCACACTCACTGGTATAGTCAAATAAAGCCAATGGCCCCAATCAAACCAGACTGAAACCTATCTGTTCATGAGTTCAGTTGCAGATACTGAAGCCAAATCTAAGGGGGACCAGTTTTCCATAAGAATCATCTTCATCGTCACCCATTACACACTTTCACTGTGCTATTAGCAAATAACTTACTGTAGACAACGGATTCTAGAGACCACACAACCAGATATGTAGAGTTAACACCATGGGTAGCTTTTGAGTTCATATATGGCAATAGTCTCTCTTTATTTATTAGGTGGGTCCCTCCCCCCCAGATTTCTTCTTGACTCATGTCCTGGTTCATTCTCTTCTCCCCTTCACACCTCCCAACGCCCAAAAAGAAAAAGAAAAAAAAAACAAATAAAAACCAACAAGTCCCAAAACCATTTATTCCCCGCCCCCCTCAGATCTCAAAAAATTATACGTATGCTGGACACGGCCAGATCAGTTTGTTTGATTTTTTTGTTTGTTTGTTTAAAATGTTTATGCATTTTTTCTTTTTCTTTCTTTCTTTTTTTTTAATAAGTAAACTGAAAAATGATCGATACAGTCAAAGATCACGAACATCATTAAGACTCACTTGGAGATATGAAACAAGTAAGCCATGAAATCTTCTACCTTTTGCGGAAAGTTCAGCGAAGAGGAGATGTGGAGACTTCCAAGTCCGTCAGCATGGTAGAGCTGCATGTGCCATCTCCAGAACACTAAGTGTGCTTTATAATACAGTAGGGCAGAGTTTGCTGACTCTAAGCAATGACTGAGACGTTAACAGTCACAGCTGAATTTTTTCCCAATTTTTTTTCCCATAAACTGTAGCTCCCAATCTCATTAGCTGTAACGGCTCTGATATTTCAGTTAAATCTCATTAAGTATATATATATTTATATATAAATAAGTATATTTTTACACATAATACTCTTTGTCCTTGTTTTTCTGTTTCTTGTGGCCACTCTTTGTGCTCTGCTGCTTCTCCTTCACGAGCGTGCCATTGCTCTGGGCTGAGTTGCTGATGTAGTTCCGCGTCTCATCCACCTGATAGGACCCCTCGTCCCTGTTCCTGTACTTGTACATGGCATACAGGAGGATCAGGATGCAGAGGGCGGCAGCAGCCACAATACCGACGACCATCCCTGTTGTGCTGCTCGACTCACGGACCACCTCTGAGGCCCCCGGAACCCGTCTGATTCCTGGCTCCGTGGGGTTTGCTGTGGGCACATTACGGAACATGGGGGAAGTTATTAGCGGGCTCTTCAGCTTTGTGCTGTCTAGCTCATAGGCAGTGGGCAACGGAAGCAAGACTATGTCAGGCTGGGGTTTGAGCTCACGGTTATTCATTTTGCCAGCGGGCAATTTGGGCACCATCCCAGTCGAGGACGAAGCTGTGGAGCGGATCAGCTCAGGGGACAAAGCCGTGGTAGTAGTCCTACCAGTTTCGGAGACTTTGTTAGGTCTAAAGTCCTTGGATTCCCACTTAGGTGCATGTGCTTTGTAGCCACCTTCGAAGACTGAAGTGGAAAGACTCTTATCTGTTACCAAGGAGAAGGTGGTGTAAAAATCTTCATCATCAGTAGGGGGTAGGTTAGAGTCAAAGGTTTCCCCTGAGCCATACCCAGATATCACCAAGCCATCATCATCACAACCATCGCTGCCTTGGTCCGACAAGCAAGGTAACCCCGCCTCAGAGGTCATGGACAGGGAATCTTTGGTGGTCTCAATAATGGTGAGGAGGGGGCGAAAGGTAGGGGGGAGTGTAATGAAAGGTGCACGAGTAGCAATAGGAGGGATATCTAAAGGGTCTTCTACAAGTAGAGGGATAACTAATTCACCTCCTGGGATTGAAAAGAAAAAACAGAAGATTAGTAAACATTAGTGACACAGTGCATCATGTTCAATTCCCTGAGCTCAAAGGTGGTGGAGGACTCAGTAGTTATGAAGAAGTGTCAGGGAGCCAGCTTTCCTGCCCCGAACCACACCATCAACACACTTTTCCAGGGTTCTAGGAAGCTTTCTGCCCAACCCTCCTTTTGAGATAGGTAAACTGGCCATTCCAATTCCTTTCTCTTTTAATCTCTGCTAGGTACGTTCAAGTGAGAGAATTTTGAAATCCTAGTGACCAAAGGGTTTGCAGTCCTAAAGATACTCTCAAGTGACTGTGCAGATTTCAAACTTGGCATGGTTCCATTTTCTGACGTCTTTTACTATATGGGAAAAAGAATACTTAATTGTGGAATTACTCCAAACCTCCAGACAGAACTGTTCTCTTGGGTTGGATTTTGCTGCTGACGCATCCTGATTTTACCAGTTTTTTCTCTGTTCTTGTTACTGGTATTTCTTCTCTGCCATTTGAGTTCCACAGCAACAGTTCCCAGTTCAACCTTTTTTTCTTGTTTGTCCATCCTGTTTTTTAAATTGTGTGAGTGAATGAAGTGCGCATGAAAGGTAGGGATGGACTGTTGTGGTTGGAACTAGATGTAGTGCAAGAAGGCACAGAGAGTGCCTGAATGCATGTTTGTCTTTTTTATCTTCAATACCCTCTGCTACTCTAGTCCTTTCCCTCTCCCTGCCCCTTCTCAGCTCTGCTAACGCACCCTGATATTGATTTGCAATACTCCTTGTTGTTTCAGTGCTGGGCTTTAAGGGACACTGACAATTCTCGTTCATTGTGCCAAACTGTATTGTGGTTTAATGATATGGACAAATAAGAAGTACGATGACCTAAATCAGGATTTGATTCCAGGCCACGAAAGTGAAGAGTAATCGCCATCCTGCACTTTCTGGCATTTCTTTCTGTGCTGATGGTTGTGATGAATGTTACTTTTTCTCTAGCCTGGCAGACAGCTTTCTGCGAAGCAGGTACTAAATAAGAAAGTCTCATAATCTGCTGTCTGGGAGTGCTTGTGCTGTGAACAACCAGCAGCCATTCCTCACTTTCTCCATACCCAAGCTCATTATCTCTGCAAATGAGAGACCCAAGGTCATTTCAGAACCTGGGTATCTCAGCACCACTGTGGTGCTTGCAAGCAATGAGGCCTCCAAAGATTATTTGTTTTATCAGGGTATAGGCTTGAGTCACACTTTCACCATAATGTGACTGTATTTTCAGGCTCAGGAAGCTATCAGTCCACTTGTCTTTTCCATGGGTATGAAAGCACAGTGGATTACTCTCACATATGTTCAGATCACACAGTCTTGTGCTTAAGTATAGATTTCTATCTTTTTTTTTTTAACTGAGTCATGTTGCCGTTGCATGTAAATTTTGCTTTTAGTTATAAATTTTGTTAGGCATTTAAGCTAATTGGGCTGTATCCTGAGAGCCTAAGGTAAACCGTCCTCAGGCAAGTTCCCATTACTTTCAATGGGCATTTTGCCTTAGGAAAGACTAAGTATAAACTGAGGGCCATGCACATTGAGTAATCATTTTCATCAGTGTAAAGTGAGTGCCTAGTTGTGTAAAACGTTACCACTAGTGTGAGTGGAGAATTCTGAGGATTTAATATTATTTTGCTCACACTTTGCACAAGTATATATGGCTACAGAAAGTGCAAGGCAATAGAGAATCGGACAGAATAAAAAACTATGGCTTTGCTTAATTCATTTGTATTAATTAATTGTCTTTCATCCAAGTGACAGTTGAATGGCGTTGGGTAAAAAATTTGGCTATTGCACTGTGGTGCTCTATTGTATTTTCTCATTTGTTTCACACTGAATTTCCATTGGTAGTTCCACTGCCAAGGGTAGTTCTGCAAAATATATGCTATGATCAGAGAGAGTATGATTTTGCCCTAAATTTTGTTTGCTGGGTGCTTGCAGGTTTACCATCATTTTGATCCAAATTTATTTGGGCAGCAGTCATTTTTAACCACCAATTGGAGTGTACAAATGGAGTCTCAGGGCCTTTAAAATGTACTACCTTTAATATTTCAAATCGGAAAGCAACAGTGGCATATGGTTATTCGTATTCTTCCGTAGGGGTAAAATGCTGGTACCACTGAAGTCAATGGAAACCTTAATGTTTACTTAAGTGGCACTAGAAATTAGCCCCAAATTAGAATCCATTATTTTACTTAGGTTCTTAATATACCCATGGAGCAAAGCTCGTTCTAATGTATGAGATGAAAATGGCAATTTGGACATGTCATTTAATTTTCTGAGCTTCCAGGTAATATTCCTGCCACTTCTGTTACTGAACAAAGAAGGGAAAAGTTGAATATTATGTATCTAAAATAATCCCACAGGATTTCTTCAAATTGTATCTGTTCAGTACAAACATGGGAAAGGCAAAGCGCATTATTACTCTGCAGTTTGCCAAACTACTACATTGCATTTTGTGAACCTGTGATTCTGGTCTCCTTCTTGTGAAATAATAACAGGAACTTGTCTTGTTCCTGTTTATGCTATTGTTTTAGAAGCTTGTTTTCTGTCCATTGTTAGCGTAGGGCATGGATAATCCATTTTATCACACGGTCTCAGGACAAACTTGAACGAGGGCCTTCAGGAAAAGATCATCTATCAGAATAAGTTCTATGGACTATATAAGACTGAATAAAATAATGGAATTTTCAGCCAAATATGAAATTGAGCTGCCTGTTGAGTGGGGAATTGAAGTCCCTGAAAGTCATCTGAGGTCTGTTGAGTGGCTAATAGTGTCCCTTTAAGTGATTTTAAGACCAATTCATCCAACATTATACAATAGCATTCATCTGCAAGTTTAGTGCACCATCTGTGATGCACAATTGGAGTCGGAAGCTTGGCGGTTTTTAATTGCCCATCTAAAGCTTCTGAAGTGCCTGTGTTATTAAAAGCTACTATGCTTACAAATGGATTCTGTTGATCTGCCACCCAATAGGGCAATATTTTGGGCAGCTTTCCTCCCACAAGGAAATACTTTAGTCCATTTTACTATCAACTCTTTGGACTTGACCTCAAGGAGATGGAAATATTTAGTTTTTAAAACTGGAAGACAAAGCTTTCATTAACAGAACAACTACTTGCATTAAAAAGCAATTCATTTTTCTAGGATTTTTTTTTACTTGCAGTTAATGATCAAATATAATGTCATTATAAAATGGTTGGGTTTTTCATGAAACGTCAAGAAGAGTCTAACAGAGCTATTAGGATTAAAGGGGTTCCACATATGTAACTGAGAGCAGATATTGTCTCTTTGTGTACAAAAGTAGGTCAGAAAGAAGACAATGAGCCAAATTCAGAGGTGAGTCTGAGTCTTAGCAGCTATCTGAGAGGTGGTATAACTTATGTGCTTGTACGGCTGAGACAATTTAGGCTTTCGTGGAATCACTTAATCTCACTCTGAATTTGGCCCAGTGTGTCTGGTGAGCCACATCAAGGGTGCAAGCTACACCCAAAAAAATAAGATACAGTTAAGGGTCTTTCTCCTGGGGTTCATGGTTTTTAGAGGAATCATTTCCCTACCAAGGAATACATTGGTCAAAGTTGCTAAGATATTGTGGCTCTTGGAATTCATGGTTTGGTTTGGTTTTTGGATTGGTTGACAGAATGTTTTTTCATTTGAACTAAAATTGGCTAGTATTTCATACATGATGTCCCAACAATAACACAGTGAGGAAGGAGTATTTAGGTTTGTTACTTGATTGTAAGTACATATTGCTGCTTCCTGTGAATGTGTAATTTCACATTGAACCTAGAAATCTCCGCCTACATCTAAGAGTTGAAACTTTCTCACACAGTGGCTCTCTGGCGCAGAACCTGAAGGTTCAGGCCTTTCCCTATACAATTAGTGCCCACTTTATTGTCCAAAGTATGTATAGTACCAAAAGAGATACAAGCGGTACAGAGAAGGAAACCACTGTGTTTTCAAATAACTGTAGAGGGATCCAGTCATCTGACTCCCATTAAATAAATGGTCAGGATTAATATCTCTTAATTACTTCTTTGAAAAGGAATCTGATGGTGCAAAGGGCTACATTAGTGCTAAATATTTGTGGGCCAATTCTTGAAGTCCTTCCTGATTTGGTCCATTATTATTGAGTTGTGCAGCTAACTCTTAGAAAATGTACAGAGAAATTCCCGCCTAAAAGATATCCGCCGCTCTCTGTTTGATTGAGGTTCAACTGCAGAGACATGGGATCTTGGTTTCTGGCTGTTATTGCTTTGTTTGGAAAGCAAGCATCAGTTAGTGGTGCTGGTGGATGAGCTGTGGATTCAGAACTTGTTTATACCATTCAAGGCATCCCAAGAAGATAGCAGGGCCTTTTCTGTTTACAGTCCTGCCCATTCCCCTTGTCCCCTCTCCCCAGCGGATAGGTGCTCCCTGAAGAAAGCTGTGCAATTGAAGTGGCTTGTGTTGACAGCACAGTGCTGAAAGATGAAATAAAAGGAATAGATAAAATGGCTTCCTCCGCTGTGGCAGGGATGCAGAATAAGTGCCAAGTGCCAACAGCTGTACCAAGAGGATTGAGGTCTGTGTGGTGTGAAGCCCCAACCCAACAAAACACTAATATCCAAGTGCTTCCTTTGGATTTCTTCTTTCTTGGGACAAGCATAGTGTGTGTTCCTTAAAGTTCGCATTTTAAATCTGGAATTTATACTTTTTTGAGAGGGCTGTGCTTTCCTTTAAACTAGTAGGACCACTGGGGATATTAAAGGTCTACTTTAGCCTTGAAGGCTGCCCTGCTTTTTCCTTTATGAGTGCTTTATAGATATATAATTCATACCTCTGGGGCTGATCTACTGTAAGGGCTCGCTGTCACTGGAAAAGATGGAGTGTAAAAAATTTAATAGAAGCCTTCTGAACTGTGAGGATGTTGTGGGTCAATCATGAATGTAGAGGGCATCAAGCAAAAAAAAAAAAAAGTTAGCAACCTCCAATTCTCATCTTTCTGGCCAAGACTGTTTCACTAGCGTCTCAAGCATCAAAGAGAGGCAGCACAAAAAGCGCACACACAAACGGAATCCTGAAAGATTCAACTTCTAACTCTCACGATGAATATAAGGGGACACAACACTGTCTCTTCCAGATGTGGCTGAAAATCTTTAAGGTGCCAGCCGAAAAGCCCAGCACAGCACATTCACATCCTCAGGTATTGAAATTCCACATCCAAAGTCTCTCATTTACATTTTATTCTTATTCTCTTGCACTGAAACTCAATTCCATTTTCAGACCAAAACATCCTGCTATGGAAAATAATCCGTTCCTTACTCCCTGCCCCATATATGCAAGTTGGGTGCCAAGAAATTCTCATTAAGTCACTGAGTTTTTCAACACTTCTTGAGGTTTGGTCTCCTGTGAGTTCTTTGAGGGTGAAGAGGGAAAATATTCAGACCACTGTTCTTGAGTCACAGGAAAGCTGATGCTAATATGAAATCTAGCAGATGAGCATTTTTAATATTCTCTCACCTCTTTCCAACCTCATTCAATTGAAAGTGACCGTCAGTAACACAAGGGCAGGCATCACTTCCCCAGTGGGAGTGCCTTAGCCTTCTGCCTCAAACATCCTTACTCCCCGCTTCCTTCCAGAGCACCAATTGTTTCCAAAGTGACTAGCCAAAACCCTAGTTTTGGGGCCAGATTTGGTTTAACTGAATTGCTTTGAAACATGTGAGACCCCACAAGAGCCTGTTTACAGGAATCTCTAACAAAATCCACTTTCCTAGTGGCAAACAGCAAAAGCTAAATTAAGAGCTCAATCTTGAACACACTGAGGTCAATGTCGAAACTCCCACTGGTTTCAAAGGTTTATTTATACTTAGACAGACACAGTCAGTTACGCCAAGGCCTGAGTTTTGATAACTAGGGATAAGAGATCTCTTTGGAGGAAAGAAGAACTGACTTCACCTTTCCTGGGGGTATAAGAATTGGATGAGATGGTTCTCAATTTAGTATGAAGTTTAAAGTTTGGAGAGAATTTGGTTTCTGTAAATTGTTGGTCACTTCAGCAAATACCAGTTTCAGCATGGCCTGAGTGGGGAAATACACCAGAAAAAATTTTTAAGATGTAATCGCAGCCAGGAGGCAGTGGTAATCTCATGAGAGAGCTGCTTCTCATTATGTTTCCAGCCTAAATGTTAGATTGAAAATGTTTATCTAAGCATTCAGACTTTGAACTGCTTCTCTAACCCAAACAGAAGTGTAATCAAACTCTTCTGAGTTTCTCCCATCACTGTTTTAAATCCACTTGATTCACAGACAGTAAAGACAACTTGTTAGTCAACATAATTACCGGTTCCATTTACAGCATCAGTTTTTCAGGGAAGCTGTCAGCTGAACCTGAGTTATCGGCTATGTACTTAGAAGCATGCTACTATGCTGGCCCTTTAAAAGTCTACCTGTATTAAAGGAAGGACATCTTTTTTTGTTTTTACCAGGAACTCAATGTTATTCAGTGGAATTCATGCTGCAGAGAAGGACGTCCCCAAGAGACAGAGCGGATTTTAAAAGTCCAGGACATTCAAATGTTGGGAGAAGAGGAGAACTAGTAAATGCTACAATTGCTGGAGAGGTTAGCAGTCATGATGCTAGGGCTATTTTGGTTGAAGGGTTTGCATTCTAACAGTACACTTGAGAGTATCTTTTTGACTCTGGCAGAAACAAGAAGATTGACGATCAAGGAAATTAGCAGGAAGAATATGCTTCTGTAGGAACAGAGGGAACTGGAGATAAGAGTAACTAGGGACTTTCTTGCCAAATGGGGACCAGTGACTTAAAGAAACTTCCCTTGTTTTCTCCTGGAATATAGTCTACACACCAGGCTACAGCAAGTTTACATATGAATGGAAACTCTTGGCATTAGCTCTGATTCTTTCTGTGGGAGGCAAAAGAGACTGGGGCGAGAATTGACAGAGAGTGGGAGTGAATTACCCTGGGCTCCTTCAACCCCTCCTACGAAGAGTAGTACAATCACATAATTGGAAATCTAGAGAGAGCATGTAATATAACAGCAAATACCAAAACAAACACATCCAAAAATTAAATAAAGGAATTTATGCTTTTTTCTCTCAAAACCAAACCACACGCTAGAAAATAAAAATTCCACAACAAAGTTAAGCTCATCAAAAGAAAAGAAAAACAACAACAACAACAGGTCATTCGCTTTACCAGAAAAAGAAAGATAAAACCCAAGAAAACTGAAAAAAAAAATACAGGAAATCAAAAATGTTTCTTTTTTTTTTAAAAAAAGTACTCAAAAATATATAAAATTAGCTATAAGAAAGCATACCACATTGATTTCATATAGTCAACTTACATCAACAAATTGCCCGCATGTTTTTTGGCATGAAAGAAAAATTTACAAAAGAAAGTTGTGTAAGAATGCTCTTGGACAAGTAGAATTGCCACATTCTTGTAACTTGATTTTTTTGTTTTGTTGTCGTTCTTAAAAACTTTTTTTTAGCAAAATGTTTATTATTTCTTTTTTAAATATAATTATTTTACGACAAAGGGTGATACAGGGAGGCAACAACACATACATCCACACCACATAACATGAAAAGAAAAAAATCTTGCACCTTAACAAATTTGAATTTATTTCTCTGTTGTTTTTGGTTATAAATTATATGTTTGCTTTATGTAGAATGTTCCACATATTACAATTGAAAAAAATGTACACTTTAGAATTTGCTTTGTTTATGTATCTACAGATCAAATGCTTTTTGAGAATCAAGGCTTTTTTTGTCTTTTTGGTCAATTCAATATATATTTTTAAAAACATTTTCTTTTCTTTTTTTCCTAGAATTTTTTTGTGTGTGTTTTAAGGAATGGATGACGGCACATAAAATTTTAACAATGCTAAAGAAAGGTTGGGGAGGGGACTTATGGGAAGAAAAAAGATGCCTAGGGTGGATGGATTGGGAGTGTAAAATCTATGAGTGTACTACACAAGAGATGAAGATGATGGGAGTGAATGTGTAAGTCAGTTGCCATGTCCATGTAAGGGCGGTACGGAGTGATCTAGCAGCATTAGAGCTTCTGGCTGTAAGGAAGGGATGGGCGATATACAAAAACAAATGAGCATATTCATGCCCATCAACAAAAAGAAAGAACAGAACTCTAACATTGACAATCTCACAAACCCTAAGCTGCAACTTCTTCAACATGCAAGTTACCAAAAATTAATAATAATCAGTTTCATTAAAGATTCTGAAATTATAAAAACAGTTAAAGCTTTTTCCTACTAAAAATAGCAGTAAAATACATAAACTAATAATAATAATAATAGAGATTAAAAAACAAAAAAACAAGAAAACTAGCATTATGCACTGTAATTAGAACAACTTCAACTGCAGCTATGCACAGCCTCATGTTCACCAAGAAGTTGACATCAATGTTCTAAGGAATTGGAGCCATTAGTTGCTTCAGTGAATGAAGCCATCTATTTTAAATGCCGGGGTGCTTTGGTATCCCCTCCCCCTGAACTGGATAGTTTTAAATTCAGATTCTTTAGAACTGTGGTCTGGAAAATATGGATATAGGATTCTGCAGGTGAAGTAGTTCCTTGTTTAAAGAGGGAAGTATGGGGGAAATTGCAGAAAACAATTCATAACTTTTGTTTTTTGTTGTCATTAGATTGGAACAACCCAAATGTAAGATAGAAATCCAACCATTGAAAAGAAATACATCAAAATATAGATTATAGAGATACACTAAAAAAACAAAAACAAAAAAGCACTTTATTCCCCAGCAAGAAGGGAGAAAAGAACAAGTGTTTTTTTTTAAAATTTATTTTTAAAGAAAAAAATATTCCACACACTTTCAAAGATGAACAAACCAGATGCACACATTGAAAAGGAACAAGCAAAGCAGTCTAGGGACACTTTCATCATTTGGATTTTTTTTGCTTATGGATTGCATTCCCTCCATTTTAAATTTTCTTTTAATTTTTGGCCAAAAAACTCCCCACCCACCAATGTACTGCTTTTTTTCATTACTTTTTTTTAAAATAAACACAAGGGAAAAAAGGACGTGCAGTCTGGATGTACGTCATAAATAGACATAGGAAAAGAAAGAAGAAATTGGCTGAGATTGACAAATGGGTTATATAATAGCTTCATTTTACTGTAGGATGTTAATAATAATAATAATAATAATAATAATGCATGCTTAAAGTAAGTTGCATTTAGGGAAAGTAGAAAAACAGAACAGCAAGCTAGGACTTAGGAGGGAGGGAAAGGGAAGTTAGCAAAGACGATGACTCAAGGAACAAGGTGGTATATCATTCCATGCCTGTCCAGTAAGGGCAAAGTACATTCCAAAGGGTTCGGTGCAGGTTATGGGAAGAGATTAGAAGGGCTATGGTGTGGGGGGAGGGAGGGAAGTTGCCAGAGGTGCTAGGAAATACATTCCACACACATTATAACACTGCCTGTAGGCATCAAACACACAAAACTCCAGTCTTTTCTCAAGGCCCAGTTCTCCAGCTCAGACTTACGATGGGCAGCATTTGTGTGACTAATATTTTTGGGATTGTTCATGTGAGTAGGTACTAATCATCTTGAGTAAGGGCTGCAGAATCCATTTCCTGAAACACTTCCTACTTAAAATAATGATTACTGCCTTGGAGCCTGAACAGGTGAATGCTAACAGTATAATGCTGATTAACCTATTATTCAAAACAGTCAGCAATTATTCACACAGAGTCAAAGGGCCTACTCTCAAGAGGGGATTCACAATCTGGCCCAATGAAGACACTCATTGCAGTAAGCATTAGTCTGGTAGTAACTGTTTGTAGGACTGGACCAGTGATTAGTCCCACTGAAGACAGTGGACAATTCACAATAGTAAACAATACAACTGGTAGTAAGTATTTGAACCTTCAGGCCATAAAGTCTTATATAGGCAAAACTTTGTTTGAAATTAATGGGAAAAGACTGCAGGATTGGACCCTTTGTATGTTATAAAGAGGTTTTACTGGTAACAAAGTTTATTAATAATCAGTCCTAGTGGGCTTTACAAGACCTGGAAGCTAAGGAACAGTGGTAGTCTTATATACAAAATATGATACAGAGAGCCTCCAGATGAGGGTCATTGTTAATAGGAGGGACAATAGTACTTTCAGAGCCACTCAGAGAACAAAGCTAATCTTTGTGAACATGAGATAAAAATAAATAATTATGTAGAGAGACACTGAATCCTTCAACTTTATACTTGGATGCGCTATTGAAAAAGTGTCCCAAGCTGGTAAAGATGGGAGAATGGGAGTTGCATGAGAAAAGCCCAACTTCCACTGAAGGGCGAAAGGCATGAGACTACCCTGGCCACTACCATGTGGCAGGAATGGCCTCTGCCTCCACTGGAAGACTGCGCAGGAACTATATACTGGGGACTGTGTTAATAAAGGTGAGAGGTTCAACCAAGGAGTGGGAAACCTGGCTAGGTGAACCTCAGGGACAATACATATAGGCACACATGGCTCCTGAGGCTGGTCCATGTGGGATGATTTTTTTTGGTTCATTTGTGAATGAGAAAAGATTGGTTGGAAACAAAGAACAGGGGCAGCAGTGAGGCCACTGCAAGCCCCAGTGGGGTTATTAATTTATTTATTTTTGGTAAACTTTCAAAATTACTGTCCCTGGGCACCATTCCCTACCAGGATTCTTAGCCTCTGGTTTAACAGGGTAAATCAATATACAGGAAATTTCACAATGAGGCATTTAAGCTTTGAAGTTTAATCATTCCTTGTTGTGACTTGCAGCTGGATTCTAAGAATAGTGAAATACCTATATTCAATATACTGGAATTCACTGGGTTGGGATTTTTCTCTGAGACCTTTTCTGATCCATTGCCAAAAAATTAGCTTGAATTCGTCATGGAGGGTATGTCTACACTTAAGACACTACAGCAGTGCAGCTGTAGCACTTCAGTGCAGACACTACCTACACCAATAGGAGGGATTCTACCATTGGCATAGATAATCTACCTCCCCAAGAGGCGGTAGCTAGGTTGACAGAAGGAATTGTTCCATCAACTAGTGCTGTCTACACGGCAACTATGGCACTCAGGGATATGGATTTTTCATACCCCCGAGAGCCATAGCTATACTGATGTTAATTCCTAGAGTAGACCAGGCCTCAGGGGTGGTTTTTTTACATTGGCATACAGCAACACTATCTGAGGTAATCAAGCCCAAATGCAGTGGGCTGAGTAGAGGGGTTTACCACAGCTCCAAAGCCCATTATAACAACTCAGATTTACATATTCTAGAACAAACTGATGCATGCTAGTTACATTTTATACTGCATCACTCTTCATAACTGGTTTACTAATTTTTGTAACCCATTCCTGTATAGATCATGAACAGTCCACGAGTACAAAATATGCTAGTAAGCAAAGCTGCAAAGTAAGCAATCTCATCATACATTATTCTTCTTACTGTTTCTTTACCTACTAATTACATTTTATTTACAAGACCACTTGCGAGTTCATGCTTTGCCCATTGGCAACTTCTGTTTTCTTTCATTATTCATGCAAGGCCTACACATTGTTTTCCTTTAGACACCAATTAGACTCTAATGTGTGGGAAGCCCAATTTCCATACTTGAAGCTTGACGTTGGGCACCTCAGTCCATACTTAGGACCCTGATTTAAGCGTCTAACTCAAGGGCTAGAGACATGAAAAAGATGTTTAGTGGCCAGATGATCAAAAGAGCTCAGCACCCCCAACTATAAGGTCGCTTTTAACTATAGCTGGATTTCCCCCGACTTCCCCACCCCTAGTTCACTTCCCATTTAGGGATCTAAATAAATGGCCAGACTGTGAAAAGAAAATCTGGACATAAGAATCGCAGTGAGGGATGCTGAGAAGTGGGCAGTTCTGAAAATCTGTTCTGCATTCAGGTGCCAAAATGGGGTGCTGAGCACATTAGAAAATCTGCCTCTCAGCTCTTTTGAAAAATCCAGCCCTAACTGCCTAAATACAGATTTAAGTACCTAATATAGGTCCCCCAGTTTGCAAACTGGGTTAAAAATATTTCCACGTATATCTGTAAACTAAACATTTTGCTGCTCTCATGGTTTTTTTTAGTGCAGTGGCTACCATCCTGCAACTGTTGCTCTGAAATACAAGCAAAGGTTGTAGAAGGAAAATAAATAATACATATTTTGCAGCATGCTGTCACACTTTTATTTTCAGCTATTTAAGCGAGGTTGAAGGGCTGGGACTAAAGGGCTCAGTAGCTTAAGGGGCTTCAACTACTGGTTGAAGAATAGAAAATTTAAGTTTATAACAGTTGGCCAAAATTTTCTTAATTTTGTTTTTTTAAATGACATTATACTCAAAATTCCAATTTTTTTTAAAAAGGATGATTTTGCAAACACTGTCCTTTTTGGAGCAGCTCTGGTTATATCAATTATACTTGCTATTTTCAGGAGTTTTCTCGTTTTGCATTTCTTTTAATTGCATTTTTAAAAGTTGTAGGTAAGTGTAAAGAGACCCACAGACCTGGATTGAACTAGGTATACTATACAGCACCTGCCTTCCAATGTCTCCAACACACCTCTCCCCAGTTCGATAGTATTCCTATGTGGTACTCCGCCTCAGCTCTGCCGTAAAGCCATAATCCTGACCTATAACAATCTATGCTATTTCAGTCCTGGATCATGCACAATCTCTTCTAGACCTGTAGTATTCTCAGTTATTTCAGTCCTTGACTTGCACCAAACTGCCAATTTACCTCATCCCTAACATGCGATACCCCATGCTATTTTAATCCTTCGCTCTCCCATGCAGCTCTGCTCATGTAGCTCAACACTAACCAGTACCACTCCCCTGCCATTCCAGCCCTAGACCTAGGGTGCCCAGATAGCAAGCGTCAAAAATTGGGACAGTAGGTGGAAGATAATAGGCATCTATATAAGACAAAGCCCTATAAAATCAGGAGATCTGGTCACCCTATCTAGCCCTCCAAATCACAATGTTGATGCACTTCTGACCAGCAGTATTCCCTGAGCTCAGTCCTGATCCTCTCCTTAGTGGACATTTCCACTCCTGGGACTTTTTTCTTTCTGATTGTCACGTGCATTAAAAGTAGGGAAAGAATGAGTCCTGTACATTCAATTTCCTCTTCTATTGTAGCCTAATTAGAATGAGAACCAAGATCTTTAGTGATAAAAGGAAAAGCACATTTCCCTATTGCACAACCCAGGCCCCCTAACTGCTTTTTTGCATACTTATATAATCCTACTTTAGTTATCAGACAATGCTTTTTAGGCTCATTTAGATGCGTATTTCCATACTGAGGTAGGACTGAGATGATAGTGACAAATGCTCTTAAACGGCTGGTTCTGTTGAACAGTCAGTTAAAAGAGACAAATGGAGAGATTCCAATGAACTGAGTGATGCACATAGCCCTGAAAGTAGGTTAGCTATAAAATGGAGAAAAATACACCCTTATCTATGCATCTGCTTTCAGCTTCAAGTAGTGTTTGCAGCAATTTTTCTCCAGTTAGTGCTTATGTGGCAAGAATCCACATTAACGAGAAGCAAGAAAAATATGTTAGGAGCTTATGTGGTGTGCAAAGGGGGTGCCTTCTCCCTCCATTTATGCCCTAGCCTGGGAGAAACACAGAGATAACACACAGACAGCTACTCTGCCTAAAGATAGCCAGTGCACAGGCCAGCAGAGTCAGTTCTTTCTTGTGTTCCCCAGACCCCCCCAAAGAGGAACTGTGGAAGAGTCAGCCAGAATTCTTCCTCTGGGCTCCAGCTGCAGCCTGGCCCCTCTGAACCCCTCCAGTGTTGACTGAGGCAAAAAAGCCACGTTCTGGCCCTATATGAATGAAGGGGAAAAAGAACGAAACAGAGCAATGACAGTTCCAGAGTGATGAAGTCCCTGTGGAGCAATTAGGATTTGGGAGCAATTAGGATTTGGGAGATTCTGGCAGGGATAAAGGAAAATCAGAATCACTATAGAGTACTTCCTACAGGCAGGAGCTGACAGGAAAAACTCCTCTTTCCAGTGTAGCCTTAACTCTTTCCACATAGCCAGCCCAATGACTACTGAGGAAGAATTATACTATTAATGGCTAGCTTGTAGGCAGGGGTGAAAGTAACTTAATGAACTTACTGGTATGCAGGGCGGCCAAGGTCCTGGGCAGGAGCGGGGGCGGCTCTAAGCCGCATGAAGGGGCAGGGCCTTGGGCGGAAGTGGTGGGGCTTCTGGTGGAAGGTGCCGGGGCTGGGGCCAGACTTCCCCAGCCAGCCCTTCAGCACTGCTCGGCCTGCACCAACCGGGGATCCAGCAGTGATTTAAAGGCCCCCCATAAATCGCTGCCAGAGCCCCAGGGTAGTGGGGGCCAGGAACCCCGGGCCCTTTTAAATCACTGGGCCCTGGGCAGCTGCCCCTTTTGCTCCCCCATCCATCAGCGGCCCTGCCAGTATGGTCGGCTGTGTACCGGCGGCCACTTCCTTACCGGTATGCCGTACCATACTGGCTTACTTTCACCTCTGCTTCTACGGCGGCAGCAGCAGTAAAACACATCATTTTCTCTTGTAAAATACTGCTTCTGCAATTTTAGCATGTTACCCAAGGCCAAATTATTTTTCTCTGAGAAAGAAAGGCCTGTTTTAATGGTTTCAGCACAACAAAGAGGAAAACAGGAATTTCTATACAGGGTAAGACCCCGGCTCTATTTAATCCAGTACCCTTTCTCCAATAGCATCACCATCTGCTTCAGTGTAAGGTGCACAAACCTCACACTAAAAGTCCAGAATTCCTGATTTCTTATCTTGGCTCTGAGACTGAGTGTCTGTGACCTCAGACAAGTCCCTTTGTCTCTTTGTACTTCATTTACCCTCACAATAAAATGGAATACCACCTGCTGCACAGGGCTGCTTTAAGGATTAAATATTCAGAGTCTGCAAAGTTGTTTGAGGATGAAATGGCTAGAGAGGTGCTAAGAGTTATTTACAAAAGGACTGTTAATGTCTTGGAGCTATGCAGGATTTATTAATAGTCTGGGTTCTTTCCCCCTCCCAACTGATAGCAGAAGAAGATCATTGTTCACAGATAAACTATTATTAAGGGAGGAGGGAGCAATACGCAGGCTCTGGGGATGGCCCATCATGCTCTGGGTTTCAGAGGAGGCACTCTTGGGAGTTTGTGAGGCCCTAGCCCCACAAACCAGAATGAGCAGCCATTGCATGGGGATAGTCTTTTTGGGGCTAAAGAACAGGCTGTGAAGTCCTCTGTATCACAGAATAGGAGCCTCCACCCCACACAGAGAAGCAGACTTTATGAGAGAGGAAATCTGCTCCTGGGGCAGAGACATGAGGTGACCAGACATCCCGATATTATCAGGACCGTTCCCATATTGGGGACTTTATCTTATATATGTAAGTATACCTCCCTTCCCCTCCTCCGCCCCCCCCCCCCCCAAAATGTGTCCCAGTTTTTCACAGTTGCTATCTGGTCACTCTACAGAGACATCAGGGAGATGTGTGTGTCCAGTCTGGCTGACCAGTCTGGCTTTCTTGTCAGAGACATAAAGGCCAGTTACTGGCTACAGAGATATGTAGGGAAAGAAGCCCATATGAGCCATCACTGAAGTTGTTCCATTACAGTACTAGCTGCTTAGTGGGGCAAGCATGCACTCCTTCCAATAAATGGTATTTCAAAAAACTCTCACATGTTCATCACGAGTGCTCAATATCTGCCACTAGAGAATCCAAAGTGTTAACCATTGCCATGGCTTTCAGAGGTAAAGAAGCTTTTCCCTTCCTTGCCTGATCTTGTTATCTTTTTATACTCCTTTGAACCAAAGGAGAATCTCTGGAGGCCTAGTCAGCAATTCCAGAGCTGATCAGACATCCAGCTGTGGCTGGCTTTAAAGTCTTCTTAACATGCATCTCTGCCCAACTTGCACTCTCTGCCAAGTAGAGACGCTGATGTGTTTGTTAACAGACAAATCCTCCATATGCAGTCAGGCAAGCTTAAAGGCTTTTAGGTAAAGCTAAAAATTAGTTAAAGTTATTCAATCCTTATGCTCAGAGCTGAAGGTAGGAACCTGGAAAAGATTTGTTCTGAATCATCAGGTACTGGTCACTGGTGAAGACAGGAGAAAATACTGATCCTTCTCCTGTCAAAGTCAATGACAAAGCTACTTCCATTAACTTCAATGGGAGCAGGACTGGATTCTAGGTATATCTCTGGTATAACCCCATAAAGCAAATTTTATCTCCATATGTATGGTATTCTAAAATATGCAAGAGTTTTTGCTTCTCTGAAAATGGGATGCTGGCAAGAGAGCCCACTGTCCCCAAATATGCTTCCCCAGCTTTTTTTTTTTGAGATACAATCAAATAAGGGCATAACAACTGCCACACTGGGACAACCCAATGGTCCAGCTATAGCAGTACCATATCTTCCGTAAGTGGCCAGTGCCAGATGCTTCAGAGGGAATGAACAGAACAGGGCAGTTATCGAGTGATCTATCGCCTGTCAGACAGCCCCAGCTGATCGCAGTTGGAGGTTTAGGCACACCTAGAGCATAAGTTTGCATCCCATATTATCTTGGCTAATAGCCATTGATAGACCTGTCCTCCAGGAATGTATCTAATTCTTTTTTTTTGACACAGTTGTACTTTTGGCCTTCACAACATTCCCTGGCAACAAGTTCCACAGATTGAGTGTGCATTTTGAGTGTGCCATGCCTGGGGGTAGGGATATGGCCAGGGGCTGCTATGACCCCCCCATATACTGCAGGTAGGTGGAGGGTCTGCTGCAGCTCCCTGCTGCTGCCCAGGCTCCCTGGCTGGGCTCCACGCTGGCCTGGCTGGAGAGGGGGGCGGGAGGGCCTTGAGGGAGAAGAGAGGGAGGGGGAGAGGTCCACACGTGTGAAAAGTGGATGGGCAAGGTCCCTCGCCTCCCACCGTCCCCGCCACTCCAGCACCACTGGTCACTGCTGCGCGTTGACCTGTGGAGCTGTCTAGAGCCCTGCAAATCCATGGATATCTGCAGATATCTACAAACAATTTTTGCAGATCGCGGATCTGATGAGGATAAACATTTTTGTATCTGCGCAAGGCTCTACTTATGTTTGTTTTAAACCCGCTGCCTCTTAGTTTCATTGGGTGACCATTGGTCCTTGTGTTACGTGAAAGGGTAAATAACACTTCTTTATTTACTTTCTCCACATCATTCATAATTTTATAGACCATTATCATAACTCACCCCCTTGTCATCTCTTTTCTAAGATGTAACAGGCCCCATCTTTTTAATCGCTTCTTATACATAAGTTATTCCATACACCAATTCATTTTTGTTGCCCTCCTTTGTACTTTTTCCTATTAGAATAAATCTTTTTTGAGCTACGGTGACCAGAACTACATGCAGTATTTATGGTGTGGGAGTTCAGTGGCATTATGATATCTAGCCCTTTCCTAATGATTCCAAAAAATCTGTTGGTTTTTTTGACTGCCACTGCACATTGAGCAGATGTTTTCAGAGAACTCTCCATTATGACTCCAAGTTTTTTTTCTTGAGTAGAAACAGCTGATTTAGTCCCCATCCCCATCATTTTGTATGTATAGTTGGGATTATGTTTTCCAATGTGCATTTGCACTTATCAATATTATATTTCATCTGCCATTTTGTTGCCCAGCCACCTAGTTTTGTGAGATCCCTTGGAAACTCTTCGTAACCTGCTTTGGACTTAACTACCTTGAGTAATTTTGTATCATCTGCAAATTTTGCCACCTCATTGTTTACTCCCTTTTCCAGATCACTTATAAATATGTTGAACAGCTCTGACCCCAGTACAGATCCTTGGAGGACCCCACTATTTATCTCACTCTACTGCAAAAACTGACCATTTACTCCTATCCCTTGATTCCTATCTTTTAACCAGTTAGTGATCCAGGAGAGGAACTTCCTGCTTCTCCCAGGATTGCTTTGTTAGCATATGAGCCTTTGCTGTGGGACCTTGTCAAAGGCTTTCGGAGAGTCCAAATACACTTCAACTGCAGCTGCCTGTCCTATTTATTTACCCATAAACTATAGATCATGGAGAGATTAGCAGATTCACGCAAGCCGCTGAGTCTTTGGCTGTTTCACAAGCAAAACAGGAGATGTGAGGCATAAGCTTCCCAGCACATTCCCCCAGGCCGTATCCTGACACTTGCACCACTATTCACAGACTGCAAAGAGACAATGAGCCAAGCAGGTTAGAGTGGCAGCAAAGCTATAGTTTCGTGGTGTCAGGGTACAGTTATGAATCTGAAGTGAATCACAGAAACCAGACACGGAAGAGACCTATTTGTCATCTTCTCCAACCAGCCCCTTACCCCAGCTGCAGGACTGTTTCTTCTAATAACTTTTTCCAAATTTTTGTTCAGTCCTATTCCAGGCTGTTTTGATGTGAGTTAACAGTGGCATTCCTGGATTTTTAAATACTATTGTATTTGATGGCTGAATGTGCAGAATTTACTGAGTACAAAATAATATGCCAATAACATTGTGGTCAAATATGATTTAGGAACAATCAAGTGGTATTTAATTAGTAAGCAATTAAATCCCTTCTTAAAGCCCTATTTGAAACACTTAGGGCATGTCTATACTGCACTAAAAGTCCCATGGCACGAGGTCTGAAAGCCCAGACTCTAGCCGGACCCCAAATGTCTACATTTTTGAGCACGAAAATCACAAAAGGCCCTATGATATACTTCCACAGTGAGCCCCCAAAATAGCGCTTTAAAATCCCTTACAGTCTGCAAAGAAAAAAAAAATCTTTTTTAACAGGAACTCAATGTTATTCAATGGAACTCATGTTGCAGGGGAGGTGGAATTTTAAAGGGCCAGAACTCTATTTGCAAACATTAACCACACTAAGTTCACTTTGATGCTCTTCTATTGGTCCCAGTTAAGGTGAAACTTCCAATTAGGCCATTTAATTTATTGGTCCCAACTGGGGCAAGATTGCAGTATAGTCTCAAGTGCTTTGTCCAGTCCAGTCGTAGGGAACTCAGGGAATGGGACGTCTACCATTTCTTTAGGGGAGATCATTCCAAAACATGAGACCTCATTGTTAAAAAGTTTATCTTATATTCAGCCTTAACTTTCGTTTGGTTAATTTAATTCCATTACCCCCAGTTCTGGTCCTTCACATACAACTCTAAATAATTCCTCCTCTCTGTGTTCAGACATTTGTACTTTCTAACATTCTGGGAGACACAAATCAGTGTCAGGTAGAGCTAGCCCTTCCAGCCTTCACATAAGGAATGTTTTATCTTGAATATGGAAAAAAAAAGTTTCCCATATTCAGCTGAATAAACCATGAACATGTCAGCCCAGTTCCTACCAGTTAAGCCTCTGGAAGGAATCCAAAATCCAGAGCACTTGAGTTTACATGTGCCTCTGTTGAAGCTTTACATGCCCCTCTAGCTTCAGCAAAACACGCTGGTAACAATATCACTAGAAGGAATAACTTAACCAACGCAGCTTTTATAAGGGCTACTCATCAAGCTGGGGAATGTTGGAGAGATCTGTTCTGCAAACTACAGGAAAAAAAATAGGCAAGCCAGTGAATGGGGGTTAGTTCAGCTGGACCCAGATGATGAACAATTCCAGTCGCCAGGCATAGCATAACTGTCCTGGAAAGGAATCCAAGCCAAACATCTCAATAATGGGAGAAAGTGTCGAATTTCATAATCCATTAGAGAGGGTGAGTGCCAGCTCTGGGCAAACTACAGAGAACACATGATCTACAAGTTGGAAAGAAGCTTCACCCTGTGGGCTCTTATTAAAGTGAAGGTTTCATGTTTCAGTACCTTCAAATCTTGCCTCCTTTCTATTATAAATCAAGTGGCCATGACAAAATGACATGGATCTGCATGCTTAGCCCCACGCGCACCGGGGTACAGACTGGTTAGAGAGTATGGCTGCTACTCTTATGTATTAAAAAATGGGGAGGGACAGCTCAGTGGTTTGAGCACTGGCCTGCTAAACCCAGAGTTGTGAGTTCAATCCTTGTGGGGGCCATCTGGGGCAAAAATCTGTTTGGGGATTGGTCCTGCTTTGAGCAGGGGGTTGGACTAGATGACCTTCTGAGGTCCTTTCCAACCTTGATATTCTATGAAAAACTGTATAGGAAGGCATATCCAGTCTCTGTGGAATGGGGGGGGGGGTTAAATGAGGAGATCCTCACAGCTCCAAATGGGGAGCTAAACCCCACTGCCCAGGCAGGCAGAGAGATTGAGAGTTAGGAAGATGAACTTGCTCTGAGAAGTCAGTGTTTTCTGCCCTTTCTCTTTCTCCAGAGCCTGATTTTGTTCTCTCTTGTCACTTCCCGGCATGTAGAAATCAGGTGCTAACTGGGGTTTTAGAATCACGAGTTAGAGCAGCTTCATCCCCATCGCTCCCTCCCCTACCTAAAGCAAGCAGGAATTATCATTTAAAATGTTTTTCTCACTGCTTCCCCGCAGAGAGGACCTTTTTATTTTTAAAGCAATTCACTGCAAACCTCAAAACACCATGACACTTGCTTGTATAAATTATTCCAGGGCAATTAGGTTGTAAGCCCCTGGGAGCAGGGACTGTCTTTTTGTTTTGTGTTTGTACCACACCTAGCACGATGGGGTTCCTGGTCTATGACAAGGGCCCCTTGGCACTATGGTAATACAAATAGTAAATATTTTAGAGGGCATTTCCAAATTACCATGTCTGTTAAGATGAAAGGCAATTAACATATTGGGCTAGGTTCTGATTTCATTTACCAAAGTATAAAACTAGTATACTCGAGTCATGCATCCGGCTCTTGCTTCTCCCTTCACAAGTAACTCACCCCAGAGCGTAGGCTTCTGAGTTCCTACCACCACTACCTTCCCACAGCCAAACAGCTAGCAGCCAAATGTTTACAGCTGCATGCTACGTGTGTACCCATAAAACCCATGCATTTGTGAGCACCAGGCAGGTAACCTTCCACCAACTAAATGCCCATTTGCCTGTACAATAATGTAATTTTGGGTGTAAATATAAAGTTTCAGGAGCACAAAGGCTCCTCTTATATCCTATCAGTACACCAGCTGTATTCAGCTCAAATTTGCCCCCAAGGTCAACTTCCAGTACTCCATTACATTGTTATAAATCCAGAGAAAGTCAGTTGCGATTCAGAGTAACATTTTTATCTAGCTAGGTATTTATATGGCCTCCATTATCATAGTATCTGAGCATCTCAAGTTTTTAATGTGTTTAACCCTGAGAGGCAGGGTAATACTAGTATTCCCATTTTACAGATGGGGAACTGAGACACAGAGAGGCTAAGTGACATGGCCAAGGACACACAGGAAGTCTGTGGCAGAGCAAGCGGTTAAACTTGAGTCTCAAAAGTCCTAGGCTAGTGCCCAAAGCACTGGATGAGCCTCCCTCCCAAATGTCATCCTTGTTTGGCCATAAGTGTTGTGATGGTTTTGTCTTACTGTGGATTTAACTTGGAGGAATGTTATTCAAAAGAGGAAAAAGGGTAAACAAAAATTTAGTCTCCGTATTGGGGGAAAATCTTGATGGTGAGAGCTGTTCAACTGTGGAACTGTCTCCCAACGTGAGTAGTAGAAGACTTGTCACTTGAGACATTGAGGGTACATCTACACTGCAATTAAAAACCTCTGGCTGGCCTGTACACCTCAGGCTAAAGGGCGTTTAATTGTGGTGCAGACATTTGGGCTCTAAGTCTCTAGGACCCTGCAATGGGGAGGGGCCAAGAGCTTGGGGTGCAACCCTATCCCCAGTGTCCAAAATGCAATCAACAGCCCCTTAGCCAAAGCCCCGCAAGGCTGAGTCAGCTGGCATGGGCCAGTCAGGGGTGTTTAATTGCAGTGTATACAACCCTGAAAGCTAGGTTGGACCAGAATATAGGGTAGGGAGCAGTCTTGCAGTGGCCCCTGAGATGAGGACATTTGACTAGATAGGACCTAATAGGTCTTTTTATCTGTAATTTCTATGATGCTATGAACAACAGAAATGCAGAGTTGGGGGTAAAGCCCTAACTCTCCCACAGAGACCAAAATGGTTTGAAATATTTCCCACAAGTTAATGTACCCATATCCAGATATCCCTGGTGCAATACTGTGAACAAACCCCCTGAAAGGGTTAGAGCAGTTTACACATCAGTAAAATGAAGATAGATACTTAAGCATGTTTGTAAGGTGCTTGGCTATCTATAGATGAAATAAACTACACGAATGCTAGTTATTATTACTACCAATTAGTATATGAGTGGAGACCCAGTATGCAGATTGCTAATGAAATCTACCTGGAGCGCAGGGACAGCGTGAAAAGGCCTAAATAAAGCTCTTTAAAAGAAAACAACAACAATAACCCCACAACCAACCAACAAACAAATACACCAACAGCTCTTCTTCTGAGAACCGCAAAGGGGTTGAGGTAAACTTTAAACCCCAGGAAATCTGGTCTTTGGTGCGAGATGTAACGAGTTGTCAGCTCACATAGATTTAGGGAATCCGAGCTGTTCTTTCCTTTGATTGTACTAATGTTTAGATGCACCAGGGGTCCCCTGAGACCTCAAGTGAAGGTGCTTGGAAACTGAAAGGCAACGATTATCAATCTGTGCTTTGAAGTCAATTTTCCCGCTAGGCAGCTCTTGTAAATGCAGCAAAAATACAATAGAATTGGCTAATGTACGAACAAGCCAGCTCTGAAATGCTGCAGGGGAGCCCTTTATGTAGGAGCTTTCAGCATGTGAGCTAATGCTAGCTATCACTTGGAACTGATATGGGGGGGTTTACTGTGATCCAGGTTCCAAGGCATTTTTGGGGTGGTTATCTGGCAGAGATTGTATTTCTGTGGGCAAATTATATACCAGTTGGCAAATGCTGCAGTGCAAAACAAGGAACTGGTTCTGCACTCTTACTCTGGAGAGTTTGGGCTGATCTCATACACGGGTGGGGGGTGCTGCAGGCAGGTTTGAATCCTCTTTTTCAACAAGGTGAATGTCTAAAATAAACTATATTGTGAAGCCAATGCTTTAAGCTGTTTATCAATGGTGGCCTTATAACAAGGAAGCAACTGACAAGGGTAATTGCTTTGTTTGCACAACAGATTAGATTGTAAGAGAAAAAAAGGCAGTTGCAAATGATAATCCTTCCTAATATTGATAATGCTAGAACATATTTCAGAAGCACAGGTAAGGATTGTGCTTGGTGGGTATGTGGTGGGGAGGAGGGGAAGAAACGTCAGAATTCTTGGGTTCCATTTCCACCTTTGGGAGGAAGTGTTTTTTAATGGTTAGAGCAGGCAATTGGGACCAGGACTTCTGAGTTTTCCTAGCTCTGCTCTTCAGTGACTTGCTGGGTGACCTTTGGCGCCACTCTTTCTCTTTTTCCCTACCAGCAGTAGAAAAGGTGGTTCCCACTGTCACAAGTCCTGAAAGATTTTTGGTTGGAGGAATTGGGGAATTGGTAGCTTCTGAAATATAACGATACTTTTCAACTACAGTACTTAAAGCTCCTAGAACCAATTCAATGTTAAATTACTGCTGAATCTCTACATGACCTTAAACTGTAGCAAGTACACATACACTTTAACCTGATTCTGCCCTGCAGCTGCTTACTATATGACCTGTAATATTAACATTTAATATTGAGGGTCATTGTTAGATCACTAAAAGAAGAGTTTTAGATAACTAATAACCATTACATCTGAGCTTCAGATGTGACAATATACAGGAGCATAACAATCACTACTACTAGCAAAATGAAAGTTAACTGCAGAGCAAGTCTAATAGGATGGAATGTTAATTAACATGATCCAAAAAAATTATCATTTTAGAGTTGCTTCTATTAAGAAGCAAGATGTTATAAGGGTGGATTTTAATAGGAAAGTCGATTACTTTCTCATAGCCTCTCATTTCCTTTATCTGTATTAGCCATAAAATTGCAACTTTCTTCTACACCGATGTGTTCATTATTGCTATTTCAACCTACAGATGAAACTGGAAATGTTGCATTAAAAGAACAAACAATTTATCCATGTAATTTTGCTGCTGGCACAACCTACAGCTTTAAACTCTGTGGATGAAATAAAAAGACTTTCACATTCTAACCGCAGTGGCCTGATTCGTAATCGTACACTATAATGTGTGATGAATGCTCATGAAAGGGATTTCTTGGCTACTTGAAAGGATGGTCCCACCAGTTAAGGAAGAAAGACTCATTACAAACATGAGACAATATCTGTGTCCAGTCTAACCTTTGCTGAGGTACATTGGATATGAATAGACACAGGGACCAATATGTGCTGGAGATGGTTAGGAAACTCTCGCTTTTATTCCAGTTCCTAAACATGCATGCTAATCTTAAACAGCAGTTTAAGGGTCTAATGCAATCTGGCTGTTCTTCACAACCTTCCAGGGCATTCAGTTAGCTATCAACATGGAAACGTGCCAGAAGCCAAATTATCAGCTGCTTGATTTCTACTAAATGTTAACAGGCATGTGCAAAAATAACACTTCTCATGGGCTTCTAAAGATTTTTGGGGCTTCTAGAATATAAGAATGCCCTGCTTTTAGAGGCTAAAGTTGTGCTTGCTTATTAGCTTACACATCCATCTCTAATAAGGGAACTCTAATAAGAGACTGGCTGTCACATGAGCTGATTTTGCCCGCTCCGAATCTCAGGTCGTTATAATGTCTCATCATCAGGTAACTTGGTTGTGGCAACCTGAGATAAGAGCTCACGGGGAATTATCCAAATAGCAATTTAGTCACATAAGTTTCTTCTCTGAAAACTAACTGTAAAAATGGAGCCATGGAGCTCCAAGTCTACTGCATCTCTGTGGCTGCAGAATAAATATGATCAATTTCCAAGATGTTATTCTTAACTGCCAGCCCTGCCAATTGAACTTGGGAATTGAGAGTCGAACTGGGGGTGGGGTGTGTCTCTGTCATAACCACTAGTAAGAAAGATTCTACAGGCCAAACTATACCTCAGTGACACCTGTGAAACCCCATTGTCTTCAGTGGGTTTTCACAGATATAAAACCAACTGACCTGGTAACTGGAACTTAGTAAATGATTCTATTAATGAGGTCTGAGACAGAACAGAATGCAGCTCCTTTCCCTAGGGTGGTGTGGGTTCTGCAGGGCTAACAGGATGCACAAAGTAGTTAATTGCAAAAATCACCATCTCCTACGCTACACACACACACACAAAACCTGGGAAGACGTATCTAGTGCGGGCTCGCAGGGGTCAATCCTGGATCTGGTACTATTCAATATTTTCCTTAATGGCTTAGATAATAGAGTGGAGAGTACGCTTATAAAATTTGCAGATGACACCAAGCTGGGAGGGGTTGCAAGCACTTGCGAGTACAAGATTAGAATTCAAAATGAACTTGGCAAATTGGAGATCTGGTCTGAAATCAACAAGATGAAATTCAATTAAGACAAATGCAAAGTAGTTCACTTCAGAAGGAAAAAAATGAATGCACAACTACAAAATGGGGAAAAACAGACTAGGAGGTCCTACTACCAAAAAGGATCCAGGGGTTATAGTGGATCCTAAATTGAATATGAGTCAACACTGTGATGTAGTTTTTAAAAAGGCTAATATCTTTCTGGGTTGTTTTAACAGGAGTCTTGTATTTAAAAAAAAGGGAGATAATTGTCCTGCCTATTCAGCACTGGTGAGACCTCAGCTGGAGTACTGTGTCCAATTCTGGGCACCATTCTTTGGGAAAGATTTGGACAAATCGGAGAGAGTCCAGAGAAGAGCAACAAAAATGATACAAGGCTTAGAAAACATGATCTTTGAGAAAAGATTAGAAAATATGGGCACGTTCAGTCTTGAGAATAAAAGACTGAATGGGAATCTGATAACAGTCTTCAAATATGTTTAGGGCTGTTATGAAGAGGACTGTGATCAGTTGGTTTCCATATGCTAAAGGCAGAGACTCCTTCATCTTCAGCACAATCACACCCTAATAGCCCCAAGGAGATGACAGAACAGGGCCAAGGGGAGCAGATCTTTTCCCATCTAAGCATTGATGAAAATGAGAATCTTGCAGAATAATTTCACTGGAGAGACAAGCATAGGCCACAAGTGTTACCAAGTTCGGGGATGTTCAGAACCGGGATTGTGTCCTTCATAGTGGGGAAATGTTATCCGGTGATAAGAACAAGGAATGGAGAGCCAGTAGTTCTATTACTGACTTTGCGAGGACAAAGGGCCTGATGCAAATTCCACTGAAGTCAGTGGAAGGACTCCCTTGAATGTTAAGCCTGTAAGGTATGTCTACAATACAATTAAATTCACACCAGCAGCTGGCCCTTGTCAGCTGACTCAGATTTGTGGGGCTTGGGCAAAGAGGCTGTTGAATTGCAGTGTAAACATTCAGGCTTGGGCTGAAGCCCAGACTGTGGGACCCTCCCCCTGAGGCTAAATGTCTGTTACACAATTAAACGGCCTCTTGGCCAAAGCCCATGAGTCCAGGTCAGCTGACGTGGACCAACCACGGGTGTGAATTTAATTGCAATGTAGACATACCCTTAGTCAATCATCATGGGCCGAATTATCTATCTTACTCAGTGTTGCTGTTTCCCCATTTGTAAAATATAGACATAATATTCATCTCCCTCATTAATGGTTTCTGAAGCTTCATTCACTAATGTCTACTGAGCACTTCCAGGGTCTCAGATGAAAGATGCCAGAAAAATATTAGAACAAGGTACATGACTTTATATAAGACTGGGTTCCCTGTCAGGTATGACCAGAAAGGAACAAAAAAGATATCAGCATGTGGCTATCAAAATGGCAGTAGCAATCCTTCCACACTAGCCTATCTTAAAGACAGCAGAGCTAATGTTTGATATAGTCTGCAAACATGAACAAGCCTCAGCTGTACCCTTTCCAATCACGAGTGCGCAAGGGACGGAGACACCAGCCAGGCTCGGAGAAGAGGAGGAGGGATGGAAATGGCCTGAATTCGGAAAGCCTTCAAGCATGTCTCATCCATTCAGAGCATGTGGAGCGGAGCAGGGCACTGTAATGAAATACAGTAGGTAATGCGGATGATATGCATCTTCATCAAAACAAGCTGTTGGACTCAACAGCTGGGGTAAGCTGAGCAATGAGATGATGCAGGTACAGCCACTCTGCTCTACTACAGCTCATAGACATCCCTCAGCTGTCTTACACAATTCAAAACCTCACGTAAGGCTAATTCCCAACAGTGTTGTTTTTTTTTTTCTTATATCCCACTAACAACCTCAGGCCCTTATTCTACAAGTGGCTGAGTATCCTTTACTCTCAATGATCTCATTGGGAATTGTGGGCACTCAGCCCCTTGCAGCATCAGGCAGCTAGCTTTTACAGCCATATGTGAATCTGTAGTTATTAAATATACATATACACATGTAGACACATACAGGGGGGTTTTGACTGGCAAATAAAACATTACATTTACATCCAACTGCAAAAAGCTATGATGATCTAAGTGCAGCCCAGTCTGCCTCCTTACTTTATAAACAACACCCCTCTTAACAAATCCAAGTGAAAATAAGCTTCAGCTACATAACATTTGATGAGTAGCAGTGCTGGTGGATATTTGTAAGCAGCTGGGGAGTGGTGAAAGGGAGCCATGCCATTTATATTTTAAACCTACTGTCTGGCTCCAGTTCTCAAGAATTCACTCTGCATGGGCCGCTTTCATGCCATGCAATGAATTTCAAATTCTTTGCCCTGGATCTGACATTCATGTCTGGCAAGCTACATTGCACATCTTAGAGTACGTCCACCCTGGAATAAAAGACCTGTGGCAGCTGACTTGGATCAGCTGACTCGGGCCTGAGTCAGTTGATTTGGGTTCCAGGGTTAAAAATTGCTGGGCAGCTGTTTGGGCAAGGGCTGGAACACCCCCGCCCCCCCCCCCCCCAAAAGAAAATGGAGTCCCAGAGCTCAGGCTCCAGCCCAAGCCCGAATGTCTACACTTCAGTTCTATAGCCGGGCAGCCTGAGCCCGACATGTTTAATTACTGTGTAGATGTACCCTTAAGGCTCGATTCTTCTCTCATTTGCACCGGTTTTATACTGATATAACTCTACTCATTTCCACTGAGTTACCGCTGATTTACATCAGTATTAAGTGAAAGGAGGATCAGGTCCTTAACCTCAGGAGAATCACAGAATCCCAATATGATTTCCAACATGTGGAAGACCTATTAAGTCATCTTCTAGTCCATCTCCCAGGTACCAGTGCAGGATTGTTACCTACATTATATCTTCTTATAGACTTCACTTTATTTTCCAGTACTATTTAAAGGCAAACATTATATATATATATAAAGCACACACCTCATACGTATCTCGCATAGAGTTCCCATTTCCAGTACCTTTTCCAAAGCTGTAGTCAGCACTGAAGAGCTGTAATTTCCGAGATGTTATAAAGAGAAATTGCATTTGTCACTCCTTAGTCCCCAGATGCAAGGAGCCTCTTCTCTCTGCACCAAACCCCTATGCTTATTAAGCTTTCCTACCCATTGATACTGCGTTCTGAACTTAGGCTGCATATGCAGAGGTGGCATCACTGTAAAGGAGGAGGGAGCTAACAGTCCTTCGCCGGATGACTCTGGCACTGGTGCACCTGAAATAAAAGGTGTCCACTTCTGTGCATCTCATTACCAAAAAATATACTGACAAAGTGGAAACAGTTCAGGGAAGAGCAATGATCAGGGCCAGTGCTTCCATTTAGGCGACCTAGGGCACTAGGATTTGGGAGGGCGGCAGACTGCTCCGGTGGACCTCCCGCAGGCGTGCCCGCGGAAGGTCTGCTGGTCCCGCGGCTCCAGTGGAGCATCCGCAGGCATGCGTACGGCAGGTCCACCAGAGCCGCGGGACCAGCGGACTGTCCGCAGGGACGCCTGTGGCAGGTCCACCGGAGCCGCGGGACTGCCAAGCCAGCCCTGCTCCTAGGTCGCCAAAAACCCTGGTGCCGCTCCTGGCAATGATCAGTGCTTCAACCCAATCTCCAGAATTACTTGTAACTCAGTTGTGGATAGCTTGTTGTCTTGCTTTGCATTTCTTGACAACACCTTTGAAAGGTGAAATTGCTGAAACACGATAATCCACTCCACAAGCCGTCAGGACCCTAACATGACTAAATCTACTCTAAGATGCCCTCCTGGAGTGTGCAGAAGACAGAAAGCTCAAGGAATCCATAAAAAAAATACAGTTTTCTTTAAAAGTGAAGAATAGATTACTTGGCTATAAAGAAGATACTGTGGTCCATTGGTGAAAGTACAGCTGACACCCTTGGGTTTTATTCTTGACTCTTACACTCACCAGTATAGAACATATCACATACTCACTCTGTGCCTCAGTTTACTCATGCATAAAATAGGGATAATATTTGCTACCTACACAGGGGTATTGCAATACTTAGCTCATTAATAGTTGTATGGCATGTTGAGACCACTGAATGAAAGGTGTAAATACATATTCAAATTATTATAATTGGTGCAGTTGCCATGAAAGAAATCTGTTGCCATTCACTCCTCCAGCCCAAATTCCTTCAAAAAACACACTCATAAAGGTGCAGGCTGCCATCATAAGCCAACTCTCAACAAACTATGAAAAGAAGACTTGATTTCATAGGGATTTCTCAATGGCAAAAAAAAAAAAAGTCCAATTCAAGCCTCACACACTGGGGCCCGTACAAGATGGCTTTAAAAAAACCCACTATTTTAATGCAATAAGAACATAAGAACATATGTTGCTATATTCCCTCTTCTGAGGCTCAAGCTATGAGTCTCACTGACAACTAAAACCAGGGGAGGGTTGGTGTAGAAGGGGAAACAAAACAACTCATGCTACGAGTATATTTTGAAAGCTTTCCATAGGAGTGCTGCGTGCCTAGCACAACCCTGTGTCTTAGAGCTCCAGCTATGGGACATACTGATCTCTTGAAGGTTCTTAACTAGAAGAATTGGCAAATCGTTATTTGAGCCATTGCTCCTTAGAACAGAGGCCAATGAAGAAACTTGTAACTAATGACGCAGCAGCCTGGCAAGCTGCTGGGTAATAGCTGCAATGTCTGGCTCTGCAAAATGCGGCTATGTATGACCATTGAAGGAATAGTTCTTCAGCAAATCCACTAGGATCTTCTGCATAGTCATTAGGAAGGGGGAAAAAAGATTTGACAGGAGAAAAAAAATCACCAAAAGAAAAAGGAAGCTGTATATTCAACAATGATCAAATGAGGTTTCACATACTGAGATTCATTTCTTCTAGCCTATTGTCACTGTTCCATGTTGGTCACACAAAGCACTGGGTGAATTTACACTCTTCAGTAGAGAGCTGTTCAAATAACTGGATGGACAAAGCAAACCAGGGATCAAAAGGCCTCACACCAGGCTTCCCTAGCCTTCCTATGCAGGTGGGTATTACTAATGCAGTGATCTAGAAGCACCAGTGGCTGCTTTCATCTTTAGACAATCCTGTTGTTAGGATAGATGTGCTCCAGGCATAACATTTGCAGAGTTGTTTTACCAGCTGTTTCTAAAAATACCAGCTTAGTGATGGAGACTTTTTTCTCTCTCTTTTCAAAATATCTTTTTCCCAAGGAAAAGGCAATAGATGTGGGAAACAACATCTGCTGAACAGATCACATAGCTTAGGGGATGGACTTTAGTCTTATAGTTGCTGTTAAAAAACAATGCAAAGCTAAGAATGAAACAATTGAACACATTGCTGCATTCTAACCCCCCCTCCTTTAACAAGGCTAATCAAAGGTTTTATTTCGCTAATACAATCACCGTGGAGTTGGTGACAGATGTCTCCTATAAGAAAAAGACCCTCAGCTAATCCACAGATGAGTTTAATTATTTGGACATCCTGTCAAGGGAGAAAGGAAAGTTGAAAAGTGAAAAGAAGAGGGAAAAGAAATAAACAATTAATTAAAAAACAGTTCTTTGGTGGTAGAGATTATCAATTGAATTTTCAGGTGTGAATATTAACAAATGATCATGCAAAAATATAGAGAGTATTTATGATTACAAAACCCAATATTTACACTTAGAGCCTGGATACTAGACCACATAAATGGTTAACTAGGTGTGTAATCTGTGTGAACCAATGCCCACTTTCATGTATAAATGTTTGCAGTCACACCTGTTGTGCTCTCCTCTGAAAATGTTGACCTAAATGGTAAGTAGCGAAAAATACTCTTTGACAATTCCCCTCATCCACTTGCTAAAGTTTCTGCAGAATCCATCTGCGTGCAGTAGGAATTTGGAAATATGCAAAACACTGAATGGTTGAGCTAAAGAAAGAAAAGCATATCCATGTGTTGGTTGTTTTAATGCCTATGTTCCTTGGACTGAAAACACATATTTGATCCCCCTGGGTAATGCATTTGCTTTCAGGCAAACCTCAAACACTGAGTTATCATGTTACCATTTACAGTTCACAACCCATTTGGTGCTCAGGGCTGCCTCTAACCACCTGTGGAGGGGCTCTGTGCTTAAGGAGGACCCCTCTTTTCAGAACCCTGTCCCTGAAGCATTGGGACAAGGAGAAATGCAGAAGCTTGATATTGCTGTTAGTACAGAAAAACATCTCACCTTCCACTTGCTCATGCGTACACATGCACAGGCACACACACACACACACACACCATATGCCACAACTGCCTAGTCCCCCTGCTACATTGGCAAGTCACCTTACCTTTCCACCAGTTGCCTAGTCCCCAACTCAGCTGCCCGACACCCACTCCCTTATTCTTCTTAGTGATATATGACTTTAACCCCCTGCCACCTGCTGGCCCTTCTCCATCTCCCTGATCAAGGAATTAAAGGCATCTGCCTGAGGTCTGCTGTAGCTGACTATGCCCAGGAGCATTCAGGGATGGTCTAGACAGTATTTGGTCCTGCCAGGAGGGCAGGGGACTGGACTCGATGACCTCTCAAGGTCCCTTCCAGTCCTAGAATCTATGAATCTATGAACCTAGGCTCAAACCTGGGTGCACTCACAAAACAATGTGGGAATGGTTCATTCCGGATTAGGAGCCAGCCCCCACACTCCCAAGTCCAGGGTTACAATTAACAGAGCTAACACTGGAGAGCAAGGAGGAAATAACACACAATTCTATCTATTTGCTCCACATTTGCCTATAAATCTACAAAGCAGTGCTCTAGTTTAGTACCATGGATAGCGTTCCTTGGAATTTCTTTTAGTTTCAGCACACACCCCTGCCACGTCTATACTTACGGCAGTGTGCAGGCACTACACATGTAGCTACACGCCACAATGAGAGGCAGGCCAGGTCTACAGTTGTCATTGAGGTGTTTAGCTACATGCCACAGTGAAAGGCTCTGGCAGTGGGTGACTACACTGCTAAACATAGTGTAGACCTGGGAGACACTGTTTAGGCATGTAGAGAGACCATGTAGGGAATATACTGTGGGGCTTCAGGTGTGTAGGACACTCTACTCTACTGTACTCGCCTAAGCCATGCCTCACCATCTACGCTGCTATGGATACCCATGCTAACTGGGCGTGCAGTGTCCGTACTCTACACAGTGCTGTAAGTGTAGTCATCGGTGTTGCAGTAAGTATTTGGAGACACTTCTTTGCAGTACATTAATGATCTATGGATCAGCACTAAAACAGTCAGCTTACAGGGAAACCATAAATGCTAGTAATTATATAACAAAAGTAAAACCACTACATGCATTTCTATAGCATTTTTCAGCTGATGATCTCCAACTGCTTAAGAAAGCTTAGCTAAGGCTGCTGTGAGGCAGGGAAATATAATTAACTTAACTTTACAGAGGTCAAGAAAAGCTAAGTGACTTGCCTAAGATCTCAGTGGTAGAATTAGAGCCCAAGAATCCTGACTCCCCTTCCTGTGTTCTGCACACTAGACACATTGGGCCAAATTCAGAGATGAGCATAAATGAACCTCATGGAGTTATACTGGCCACCATAATAGCAAGTTACATCAGCTTAGGGATGTGCCCTGGAAAATAACTACAGGGTTTTCCCTTTTCCGCTTCTTTGTGATCTGTGATAAAGGTGTGAAAGGTAGTTGTTTAAAAAAAAATCCTCCATTTTTGTTTGAAATTCAGCTATTGTCTACCTTGAAACTCTGTATGGTGAGTGGAGATGTGGTCAAATATGACTTCACAACTGTGAAGAGAGTGAAAGCTAAATAACAGAGAGGAGGAGAGGAGTGGGATTCTGAGTCAGTCTGGTTAAAACATTTTACTTTTTATTAACACATATTTAACTCCAGTGCCTAGAGAACAATGCAAACCACACCTCTGCCCCCTCCCCCACACACTACCACCACAAACATCCTTGGCACGCTGGATTTTGCACTGCAGCATGGATATTATGTTGCAGACCTAATCTTGGGCACCCTGGAAGGATGTGCTACACTTGAGGAGGGCAGAGAAAAAAAAAGGTCCACGTTTATACTAGGAAATCTTTGTATTTTCCCTGGACTAATTACAATTTTTTGTGTGTCAATGTAAAATTGATAAGGCCTTCTGGCTTTCTCTGGGATAACTCAGGAGTAGCTCTACTAAAATCAATGGTGTTGCACCAATGGATGTAGCACCAGAATGCGGGCTAGTCTACACTAAAGTTGCAACAGCGGTGCAGCTGTGTTGATGTAGCTGTGAAGTTGTGCTGATAGGAGAGAGTTCTCCCATCAGCGTAATCACACCACCTCCCCCAGAGATGGTAGCTATGTTGGTGGGAGACGATACAGTGGTGTCCACACTGGCGCTTAGGTCGGTGTAACTTATGTTACTTTGGGGGTGGCTTTTCCACATTCCTGAGCAACTTGTTATACTGAAGTAAGCAGTAGTATGTACAAGCCCTTAGAAGATCAGGTTCTTAATTTTACAATAGGGCAGTTATTTTGCCTAAAAAGTGTGTGTCCACTGGCAGAAATGGGTGGGTAGGTGGGGGAGAATCATACTTTACACATAAGTAAAGGATTGAAAAATATGTCTGATCGCTAATTGAGGGCCAGTAGTTGGAAAAAAGTACACTGGTCCTTAAAACATGTGAAATGCTCCCACCAAAGAGCTCCTGGCCCAGGTAGTTTGTAAAATATTACAGATTAAAACAAGCTTGCCCTCTAATTAGTTAATTGTAAAAAGTGTAATGTCATTTAGTCTACTTTATTCTAGTTCTAGTGAGCCCATAACTGTGCTATGGCATTTTGGCCACGGTAGTACTTATTGATCATTTTAAAAGTAATTTTGATTGTTAATTTAGTAAAAAAGCTCAAGACTTACATAACATTTAAATAAAAGATCATTTTGGACCTCTACTGCTTTGCCAAAGTCAGAGCAGCATTTTGAGTCCAATGCTGATCCTGAAAGCTACTCTTTTCATATTGATGTGGTAAAAATCTTGGAATCTGTTGTTCTTTTAACAGAAATAAGTCTGATATTTTCTCCCCTTAAACCTATTGGGGTAGTTGTAGTGCCTCTTGAATGCCAAAAGAGGAACAAATTATATCATTGTCAGCATAGGACAAAAACTATGACAGGGAACCACAATGGAGGTGTGAAGATTAACCTTTTTTTGTGAAGTTCTTGCAAAGTTTTATGAAGATGGCATTCAACAGCATGATGAAAATATACAAAACATTTTTATCAAATTAGGTGACACCTGAAATTTAAAACCATGCCAGGCTGATTGCTATCCTACTTTTATCCCATTTAAATCTGGTGTAATGAGCTGGGTTAAACATCTCTGAAATAAGGAGGTGTAATTGTCACACTTCATCTGAGATAGTTGTACAAAGCCATTAAACTCCTTTATGCAACCACGTAGCTGAAACAATAGTGGCCTCCACACTAAACACTGGCATGTCACCACCCAAAACAAAGATACATGCAAGGCACATGTGGGCAGAGGGGTTTTGCTGTATACAACCTGTGAAGGTTTATGTGTCTGTGAGAGAACCAGCAAAAAGATGAGAAAACTTGTAAGAGAAGATAGGAAGCACCAGCTTCAGGCAGAACAAGCACTGAAAGCATGGTACTGAGAAAAGCTGAGAGAGCGCTTTTGGGCAGAGTGTTGGCTGAAAGAGGCTTGACATTGTAAGCGAAGAAACTGTCTCCTGTTGTTTGATTCCTCCTGTGTTCAGGGAAACAGACCTTTTTACATTCTTTGTAAATTAACAAGACTGTACCAAAGATACCTGACTTCTTTATCAATTTCTCCTCCCAACGGAAACCACTTGCAGGCTTCCAAACTTTGACTATCCACTTGGGTCAAAAAGGAGTAATGGTGGGATGATTTTGATATCCAGTTTCCCATACAGCCCTGGAGTTAGTACTTTATACCACTTGAGAACAGAGGGTCTAGTGGCTAACAGATTGGAAATGAAGTAGAGATGTAGGATGAAGGCAAAGTTGTAACCCATATGACACGACTGTAAACTCTGATATCTCAAGACCTGCAAGGCTGGAAATGAAAGCAAAGTACAAAAGTATCTCCCACTGGCCTTGCTAAGAGACATGATATTGGGCTAAATGGGGCACTGAAATTGAACTATATTTCCATGGGCGGGTTATGATCTTTCTTATGCTGGTTTTACACTGATGTAATTACGCTGATTTTTTAAATAAAATTACTCCTGATTTATGCCATTACGAGAGCAGTTTTTATGCCCTGTTTTCCTACCTCCATATTAATTTCACAACTACCACAACAGGATAATTTTGAAGTTTAAGAACCTCAGCATTATCTCAAGCGTTGTTATTGTACTATTCTCTTTTACTGTCCTTCAGTCTTGTCTAGTGACTCTGGTGGAGCCTTAGACCTCAACTGGTGAGCCTCGGGTCCTACTGATAAAGAAAGCTCAAACATCTCAGCTAATTTGGAATCCCAGCCTCCAAAGCTTATTCAGCTACTCTCCAGAGGGAGTGCACTAGCTATCATTTCTTCTAGTCGGACACCATTTCAAATATTAGCAGGGGGCTCTCACCTCCAGGCAATATCACCAAAAGAATACAAAACAAAACCTTTCAGCTATAAAATGAGATTTGCAACTATCTCTGCCGATAGTATCTATCTCTATATACTTGACATACTTTCCTTTAGCAATATGTTTCCATAATTTTCTGGCAGGCACCGGGATATTATTTATCTTCAGGAAACAAGATAGCTCCTTCTTGTTTCACATTAGATAATCACTTACCCTAGACATATAGAGACCTAACATAAATGCATTTGACTGTGATGCAAAAAGCTTTTTTTGAATCATATGTCACCTCTTTCTCTCTCTTCTCTTTTGCTGCATGTTTCACCGGGTATTTTTCACCTTCTCCCACATACTTTATGGAGTTGAAAATCAAAGCTAACGGGGATAAGGACTTTCTCCCAGAAGGCTGAAAATATCATATTTTAGTAATTTAGACATTTGTCAGCTTGATAACCCAGCCAAGGCTTCTAGAGGGATTACCAGAATGTGACAGTGCACATGGACTGGAATACAAACAAATGGATTGTGAAGAGGTCTGGAAATCAGTGTGGGCAAAGTGGCCCACGCCCCTGAAAATCCTGGGTCTGATTCTGATCTCACTTGCACCTGCTGTAAACCATGAGAACTCAAAGTTATAACACTGAAAAAAGTTAAGTTTCCACAGCAAAATTCTGATTGAGGGTTAGATTCTGAAGCAAATTCCACACTGGTGGAATTGTAAAATGCATGGGCCCTGCACATGGTGTTCCAGATACACCATTTATTTCCAGATAAGATGTGAGATAGTAATCTAAAGGTAATTTCTCCCAATGATTATGTGGTAATACCATTGGAAACAATCATTTTTGGATGAAAACAGTACTGATACACCAAACGTTTGGTTTTTTTAATTATCTCCTAGTTTCTTAAAACTATTGATAAAATCTGTGTAGTTTCAAGGAAGTGATAACAACTGATTTTTAATACTTAGGAAATAACTGCATACGAGTGTAGCATGTAGTATTGTAATCAGTTTTGTATAACATGCCGGTTTTGTACAAATACAAAATTCCATATTCATCACCACTTGCACTTTTCCTTAACCTTACTAGACAGAGAACAAATAGGAATTACTGTTATTTGATAAGATCTGAAATAAACACTTCTTGTTGTATCAGGTGGAATTCTCTTCATTTATGTACTCCATCTCAATGCTTACTTATAGCATATTGGCTCTTACAAGCTACGTAAGGCTGGGCTCTGTCAGAACAAAGTTCTCAAACCTCTCCAGGAGTGGGGGCTCTTCTGAACCTAATCTCATGATGTGAGGACATTTACAGCATGTCAAAGGTATTTGTGAAAATTCAGGGTTTGGTTTGGTAAGGTAAGATAGAATGTGGCTATTTCTGATTCCCACTCACACTATGTGCCTCATATCTAACAGGAATCTTCAGAAGGAGGAAGACTACATTCAAGTGGTTATTTAAGAGGATGGACAAAGTTACTTGAAGTTTCTCCCTTTCTTCCAGCCTACTGTGACCAATTTGAAGGCAATTTCTCCCATGTGCAAACATTCAGAGCATGAAATCTCAGTAGAAAAGATCTTCAATCTGTATAAATGTAAAGTCTTTGAGGCAGACCCCCAGTGACTCTAAGCTTATTCATCTCTCCTGTTATGTACAACGGATGGACCTCTAATTAACGGAAACCTCCCAAGAAAATCTAGTCAATTCCAGCTCTATTTTTGACTGTCATCTTCTCCTCCCTCCAGGATTTCTGCCTTTTAACAAGACTAAAAAAAAAAAAACCATCAAAAAACAACCAGCTCTACATTTTTTTAAAGTTGGATGAGAGAGACAGACCCTATTGCAATCATTTTGGAGATATGGCATTGGAATGCATCAATCAGAAATCATAAAAATGAGCTGTGATTCTATCTGCTCACAGATGTGTTTAGTACTCTGGCAGGGAGGGAGACTTGGAGAAAGTCTAACTCCCCAAACAGAGTTTTAGCCAAGTAACAAAATGGAGGGGAGAGGGAGTGATGGAGTGCTACTCCTTCTCCTCCAATAGTCCCGTTAATCTTTGTTGGCTGCTGCTTCTTCCTTTTCCCTCACACTTCCCCATTCTCTAGATTAATACCCTCTCAGATAAATTTTCTGCTTATCTGTAACATTAAGGCAACAGCAAGGCAAGCTGCTCCTCACAAAGTACTTTGTGATTGCACCTCAGTTCTGATTTGGAGTCTAGGGATGAGAGGGGAGTGGAGTATCCCTTTCCCATTCAATCATTAGCTCAGTGGTTCTCAAACTTTTTTTCCACGGACCACTTGAAAATTGCTGAGGGTCTCAGTGGACCACTTAATGATCTTTCCAAATGTTGTTTGTAGCGTTAGCTAGCTATTGTAAAGCCCTTTGAATAAAAGCGCTATATAAAGAAGACTTTAATAATAATTAACATTTTTGTTCTACAAATAAAAGCACACAACTCATATTTTAATATCAGTAGCCTTATCTTTCTAATGCGATGGATGTGCCCTCTCTCCGCCACCGCAGCAGTCACAGAGCTGAAGTCGGGAGGGGGCGTCTCTCCCCCGCCACAGCAGCCCTCGAGCTGGGGCTGGGAAGGAGGGCCATTTCTCCCCTGCAGCTGCAGCCCTGGAGCTGGGAAAAGTCATCTCTTTTTCTGGTCGTCACAGCTCTGCACGTCCCAAATTCCCCCTAACCCCTCTTCTCACCCCACTGCCCCCTCCCACCTACCCCCTATCCCCACCAAGGCCACCACCTCACCTTACATGTTCATCTTCTCCAGGACCCAGGCACCTAATTAGTGGACCCATGCCTGTGTGGCTCCACTAATTAGGTGGGTGGGTGGCCTTTCATTCTCTCATGTGCGACCACTCAGGTGCACACCTTAGAGGGAACTATCCGCGGACCACCTGAATGGAGCTTTGCATTAGCTTATTTGCAGAGACTGCTAAGAGGGAGCTCATCTATACCCAGATCCTCAAAGTTATTTAGGCACCTAACTCTCATTGATTTGAAATCAAGTAACTGATTTCACAGGCATCTAAATACCTTTGTGGATCTAGGCCCTAGTGCCAGTTATGTTGGTGGGCTTTTTTTTTAACATGGTCATCTTTCCCAGTAGGAAATGGACAAAGAATGTTTCACACTGACCACCAAACAGCCCAAGGCAGGGAGCAACTTCTGGTTCCTACTAAAGCTAGTTAAAAATTAAAGGGACCAAAGGGAGCCCTGTGCATGACTCCCAGGCACTGCAGATTTAACACTTTCATTGGGATAAGGTGTAGCACATTGTGCCCAGGTCAATACAGGAATGGTAGTTGGCATTACCCTCCTAACTGCTGCTACACGTTCACACACATGTATCTACTTGATATAAAACGTACAATGTCTAAAAACCATTGTTTCAACAAGAAACCATAGCAACTAATAGCAACAGCAGGCCTTGGCTATTCATAACTCAGCCATGATAATAAGGCTTAGAACTAATATACTAGGTATAACACTTTGTACTAATTAATAATACTATTACTGTTATATATAACATCATCTGAGTAGCCAAGATAATTTAAATAATTAATCAATTAAGTCTCAACTGCCCTCCACCCTACTACCCGAGGTTGTATTATTTCCTTTCCCCCACTTTACAGATGGATGAAGTGAAGCATAAAATGGGAAGGTCACAGAGTAAATCAGTGGCAGAGCTGGGAAGAGAACTCTGGAATCTAGACTCCTGATCGTCTACTCCAACAACTACACAACACTTTGCTGGCCAGTGAAGTATGTCGCAACCTGTCCGAGCTAATAATGTCTGCTCCTGGAGAGACGATGAAAGCAGAAACTGAAAGAACATTTCAAGTATCAGTAAACCATTTATGACCTTATCTAGGATAAAAATGGAACAGAACAGGATTGTATATAACACTTCTTATGCCTCCATTATCTCAAACAACTTTACAAACCAGAGCGCTAAACAACGACTGCGCAATGACTGTATAAGGCAAACTCAGCAGCCACTCAACCTGGCATCTGAAAACCCAGCTCTGCTCTTTCTGCCCATATGTCATCCCAGCAATAAGGATTCTGAAGTTGGAACTTAGCTGACAATGTTCTGCTGATCTGTAAGGCAGAATAAACTCCAGCTAACTCTCCCAGAGTTGTGTTGAATCCACAGCTTACAACAGCAAAACAATTCAGTCTTGGTAGCAGTAAAAAGGGCAGACATGACTCAATATACAGGGAACTGTTCTGTGGAATAAAGAGGCACTGTTCTTATGGAATCCTTTCCAGACTGCAACTGCATTGTAAATTTTAGGAAAAAATTCATATTTCAATACATGAAATTGCTTGTGCAGAGTGCCACATTTTTTTCAGCATGCCAACCCCCCGCCCCAATTTTACATATAGCCTCACTGCAGGTAGCTTTTCCCAGAGACCAAGCTAGCTGTGCATAGACACAATATGGCTTCGCTAGAGAAGTTCTTACTGTACTGTACTGGCATATAGAAATGCTGTTTTTGTACAAAGAAGTCACTTTACTGTTAGGTCAGTAAAGCAGTTCTAAATGAAATGAAAACGACAAGGGTTGGCAAGTACTTTCCAGCTGCAAAATTTGCCTCTGTTGACAGGTTATAAAGGCACCTTATGATTTCCCTGCTGCAATCTGGGCATCAGAATGTCAGTAAAAGCTTTTTGCCCCTTTGTGGAATTCCCTCCAGGGAAGGTTAAAAGGGAAGGCGGAGGAAGGGGGGGAGGGGGAAGAGAAGTGAGATAGTGCAAGGGATTCAAACAACACCTAACGAACAGAGAACAGAATCACATAACAACACCAGAACGATGGACTCCAAGACACACTGACAAGACAGATGAACACAGACAAAACACAAGATCACTACCAAGATTTTAAAAAATAGGAAAAAAAACCCTAAAAATAAATCAATATAACACTGAGACTGCAGAGGCAGCCACTGGTATTGGCACAACTCATCGAAAAAGAGTAAATTATAATTCAACTAAAAATAAAAGTTAAAAATAATCTCCCAAATCATGCACTACAGACTTGCTGGGTTAGCCTGACTGCATAGCTCTGATGAAACACGAAATGGCGTCATCACAGCTCATGCACAGATTAATGAAGGCCACGGTTAGTTAATCAGCTAAAACTACAGCATGCCACAAAAAATGATCTTATACTGACCCAGAAATAAAGACACAACAGATATTCTGCACTTGCAATAAAATTCTTTTTATGCCATCTGCAGTTTGTAGGGGCTTTATTATTTTTGTTTTGTTTTGTCTTTTGTGGGGGAAGAAGCAGCAATTCTTGCTTTTTTTTTAATGAAAAAAATGTAAAAAGGGGAAGGTGATAAGAGAGGGTCTGCACAGAAGCAAAAAAAGGAAGGAGAGAAAAGGGAGAATAAAAGAAGGCATAGAGGGGTGAGAATCTTCATTCTTTTGCACACAACTTTCTTGGGATGTCTTTTTTAATCTGGAAGTTTAGAGTTTTAGGATGGCAAGAAAAGATTTTGTTGCCTTTGTTGGATTGCAGAGCTATCTCTCTCTTGCAAGTTGATTTAATTATTATTTTGTTGGAATTACTCCAAAAATACAAACTAAAAATTACAATAATGACTTTAAAAATTAAAAAAATAGCAGTATGGCAGCATCATGATTCAAAAAAAATTAAATCAAATAAAGGTAACTAAAATATCAATCACCAAAAATTCATGCGGCACAAGATGAGGTGAAACGACAGAAAATGTTCTTCAAATATATACAACGTATATATCTATCTATATATACACGGAGCCTTATGTGTATATATCGATGGATATAGCTGTATAATTTTTTATTCTCCCTGCCCCCCTCCTTCCCAAGAATAACTGGCAGATGAAACTATTGCTTGAAAAACAAACAAATAAATAAATCAAAGGAAAAAAGGGGAAAAAACCCTCCAAAGGAAAAAAAAAACGTTCTCTGTTCACCAAGAATTAACCGTATCATGCATCTGTCCATATCAGTGGATGCTGGGGTTAGATGAGGGCATGAATTTCTGTGTAAACATGTGACTGGATGATAGGAACTATTGTAGATATTGGTCTTACATTACTTTAGTATATATACATATGTATATATATACTGTATATCGTGTATATATAGATCTAAACTATATAAACTTGAGGGAGTGTTTGGGGCTTATATAGAAGGATCAATACCCTGAAAACGAAACCCAAAATAAAAATATAACATAAAAAGGAGGGTGGGAAAAAAACCATAAGATTCTGCATGAATGATCAGTAAACTTGTTCTTTTGCTTTGGCCTTCAAAAACATCTGTAGCCAGAAAGTTCCATAAAGCAGTCATTGCCATTACAAATATCACCCCATGTAATTCTGCACCACAAGGATAGCCCTCATTTCAGACCCACGCACCTGGGGCCCAATCCTGTATTCTCTCTGTGCCCCATGTAAGCCAGTGACAGGCTGAGGGAGGCAAAAGTCAAGGTCTTAGTATCATTCCACTCTGGCTGTTGTGAAGGACTAACTGTGGAAATGCAGCCTCTGGAAGATGAGGTAAATGGTATTTATGCTTGAGAAATGACGCCTATGTCAGGATTTACGTTGGGCCCTTCTGTTTCCCTGGTCTCTCTTTGCATTCTGTGTGGCTGAGGAGTTCAGAGCTATGCTGCATAATTTGGGCCCAAAGTCTCCCCTTTCTGAGTGTGTGGCTCACACTAAAGGTAGTGGGTACCATTCATACACATTGAAGGGCAAAATGTGAGCCCCAGAGACAGAAACAGGGTTACATTAATTTTGCCTGATGCAGGGTCTCTGGTCAGAGGATTTGACACTGAGGGGTGAGCAACAGAAAATGTCTCACAGAGCTCCTGCTGGAGATGGGGGTGAGGGAAGGCAGCTTTCAAATCCATTGGGTTCTCCATAGAAGCCCTATGGTGCTAGCTGAGGAAAGGTTGTGCTGAATCAGCATTTCCTCTGATTTTCCGACCCATGATTCCTTCCCATTCAGCACTGTGCTTTTCCTGCTGGCTGCTTGCCTGCAGACCCCTCGTGGAAGAGACTGTGTGCCCTGCCTTGCTGCTTTCTGCAACTAATGTTTGTGTCCTTGGCAGATTTTCCACTGTGGAGCCCTCGCACTTAGGGTTACATTGACAGAAGCTGGAATAACCCATGGATCAGTCTGGCGCATAAAGCCAGTTGTGTGTATATTGGCTTCTGTATATACAGATATATGTGCCTACTGTGTAGCTGTGTATATATGTCACACACACATACTTAAATACAGTAGATGTTTTAATATTTCAGGGCATGAATTACAGGTCTTTGGGTTTCTGCTGAAGGTTTGGCACACTGACTCCCTCCTGGGAAAAGCCTTCTGGTCTGATTTGCTAGAGTCAGCCTGAGGTTATTAAGTTTTTTGGATGATTGAAATACACTGAATAAATTCCTCTTGAAAAAGGCTGGGAAAGTCAGTCAGGCTAGTAAAAATTAGAAGCCTGCAAACAAAGCAGTTAGAAACCCACTGTCTGTCTGAACCCAGGGAGCTTGGGAGGTTTACCTCATAGCTGTGGATCATTTCTAGAGGTTATGTTACAGGATCTTGATTTACTGGCAAGTGTTTGGGTATTGTTGTTTTGACTAATACCATAAGTGTGCTGGGCTGCAATTCCAACTCACTGCCCAATTAGATGCATTTAATCTGAGTCAGTCCCAAAGGGTTATAAGGACAAGCTTAACGGAGGAAAGGGTAATGGTGCTGGGTTACAACAGCAGCTGTTAAGAAAAAAGAACCATGATTTTCAGAACACTGAAGGCTGTGTTAAAGGCAGATGAGGTTTACTCCTTATTTTTCTGGGGCCTTATAGTTCAGACACACAAATACCCTCCAGGTTCAAACATTGCACAGAATAGCCTTAAAAATCTTCCACCCACTGACTGTAGCTGCATGATCAAAACAGCACAATGGCTGCCTCTTTTTCCAGCATGCCATGCCAAGACACTGGACCCAACTTTGGGGGTGTGAGAAATCTGAACCAGGATCTAGAACTGAATTGCATAAATGACTCCTACTTCTAGAATGGGCCAAAACAACATCTTTGGCCTGAGCACCCAGGCTTTGGAGTATTTGAAATCTAGACCCAGATATAAACATGGTGTCTTTGGCACATTTAGAGAATTGATTATAACAAGCAATTCAGCGCTAATGCAGAGGACGGAAATCTCTCCATTTTGGGTGACTTTCTCCCCAAGACCCTATGTGCTAATTAAGGCCTACTTTACTCCTGTATTAGGGTTTTAAGTGGCATATGAGAGGTATTTAGGGCACTAGGATGAATGTCAAGCTTTCTTATCTTTAGTCCATTAACCACTTTTCTGTTATTACTTTTCACAGGGATTGTTATTAGACTCATTTATGGTGCTACCATTGCTTTTTAGGTACAGTTCCATGGGTATGTGTGGTTACATGACAGATGGTCCCAAGCTCTCAGAGTCAGGACAGGAATGTCAGGGACAGAACCAGGGAGTTCAACTGACATGCAGGTTGCAGGCTCCTTGCAGTAGTAAATTTGCCTGTAGAGGTGCAAGATGCCTGCCATCCCTGCTGCGCTGGGAGCTGGCCAGCACAGCCAGGGCCGGTGCAACCATTTAGGCAAACTGGGCGGCCGCCTAGGGTGCCTAGTGGTTGGGAGCGCCTAAAGGTCCCCTCAGGTGAGGAGGTGGAGTGGAGGTGAGCTGGGTGGGGGGGCACGCGAGGAGGGCTGCCCGCAGTAACGGGGGGGGGGGGAGACACAGGGGAACAGCTCCCTGCCCCAGCTTACCTCCACTCTGCCTCCTCTGCTGAGCACACAGCCGAGCTCTAAGTCTCCTCCAATCAGCGCCGCAAGCCTGGGCGGGGAGGAGAATTAGAGCAGCGCCAGTGTGCTCAGTGGTGAAGGTGGAGCTGAGGTGAGCTGGGCGGGCTACCCAGGCAGGGTTAGCTGCCGTGGGGAGGGGAGAGGGAGGAAGTCTCCCCAGGCAGGGGTAGCTGCCGTGGCGGGGGCGGGGGAGGTCAGGTCTCTCCAGGCAGAGTTAGCTGCACAGGGGGATGGGGGAGAGTCTCCATGGGTGGGGTTAGCTGCTGTGGGGATGGAGGAGAGTCTCCCCAGGCGGGGTTAGCTGCTATGGGGGGACAGGGGAAGTCTCCGCAGGCAGGGTTAGTTGCCTTGGGGGATGGGGTGGAGAGGGGTTAGCTGTCGTGGTTGGGGAGGGTAGCTGCTGCGAGGGGGACTCCCCGGGTAGGGGGCTGAGTTAGCTGCTGTGGGGGGGGCAGGGTTAGCTGGATGGGGGGTGCAAGATGGAATTTTCGCCTAGGGCGTGAAACTTCCTTGCACCGGCCCTGAGCACAGTCCCGATATGAAAAAGAGCTGGAGACGGGCATTTCTTTTTTTTATCCATCTTTTACTTTTAAAGAAGTGAGCTAGAGGTATTTGGATTCAGAGTAGCTGTATGTTGAGGTTCAGGGTTTGGATTCAATGCGGAATTAGGCCTTGGGTTCAATGGTGCTGATATCTCGCAAGTATTTCTCATGACATTTTTGACCTCAAAGAGATGCAAATCTCATGATTTTCTGCCATCTTTAAACACATTCAAACCGGAATCTGAAAATGGTCTTCCTGGGTGTCAGATTGGACACAGAACAAAAATCATAGGAATATATTTGGCTCTGGGGATTGGAGTCTGAATCACATGAAATCTGAAAGGCTTTGAATTGAAGGAGGAGACTCTCTCCTGACTGTGACTCATTGTGCTTGTGTATTGCACAATGACCTTACTCTGGTGTGCATCACATCTCACAGCTGCAGCGGGGTAACCATTTGTGTTCAGTAGCCTATAGGTTACTGGATCATACCTCTGGGGGTGAAGTGAGGCCAGGTCTGGCATCTGGAACAAGCTCAGGGGCTTTAAAGGCTACTGATTATCATAGGAACATGATGGGGCCTGAATTGAGTTTGTCATTTAATTTCCAGTTTGTTGCAGAACTGAACAGGAAAGCCACAGGGTGGTGTAAAATACACTGACCTGCCAGCAGAACAATAGGAAGCAACTTTAAATGAGTTTGATTAAAAACACAAGTAAAACCATCTGATTCTTCCTCTCTCTGGGGTATCCGCTAAAGGAAGAGATCCTTGCAAATGGCCAAATCCTGCCCTGGCTCATGAAGCAAGAGGGTACTAAGACATGTCCAATGCACCCTCCACTACAGGGGTCTAATGACCAGGGCAGGATGGTTCAAGGGACTCATTCACTTTGCTGCTGATTTCAGAAATATCAAAAGGACCATTCTACTTCCTTTGAAATTGGGGGGGTGGGGTGGGTTCTGACACTGAGGGTATGTCTACACTAGAAACGTTATAGAGGCACGGCTGCACCACTGTAGTCAGACACTTACTACAGCATCAGAAGGGGTTCTTCCATCACTGTAGTATATCCATCTCTCCAAGAGGCGATACCTAGGTTGACAGCATAAATCTTCCAATGACCTAAGAGTGTCTACACTGGGACTTTAGTCAGCTTAATTACACTGAACAGAACATGAAATTTGTCATAGCCCTGAGTGATGTAGTTAAGCTGAACTAACTTTGTAGTGTAGACAGAAGATATCTAATTGAGGAGTAAAGTGAGCCCCAACTACCACTTGGACACAGCAGCATACTTGCTATCCAGTGGAGGAGTGACCACAGCTCTTCAGATCATAACTGTGCGTGTGCATGGGTCATTAGCCATCCATCTCTCCTTGCACCATGGACTGATATAGCCCTGCTGCTTCTCCCTCTACTGACTTTGAACACAGTGCTGCTGAGAGGATTTAAACCCAAGTGCACAAGCGAGCATCCACAGCAAAGATCACTTCGCAGTGGGCCAGTCAACTCCTCCACTTGCTGCCAGTGTAAATCCTGAGGAACTTCACTGACTTCAGTTTATCACCTTACCCCCTCAATGAGGCACTAAAGAGGGGTAATCTCCATTGTATATATGAGACACAGAGGTTTTGGGGCCAAATTTTCAAAAGTGCCTAAATCACTTATACTTTCGATGGGACTTCGGCTCCTACAGGTCAGATGTTCAAAGGTATTTAGGTACCTAGTGGAATATTCCAAACTATTAATGCAATGGCTCCTTCCTTTTTTAGAAGCCTGCTCCCTCTAGGCTTGACTCATTCACTGATGCTACATTCTCAGATTCTGTGCTATCACTATTCATCACCAGGAAAAGATCTGTGACACAGACTGGATTTTTTTCTAAAAGATCTGCTCTAGGAATTATTTTGGGGAAGTATGTGTTATAAAGGAGATCTGACTAGATGGTCACTTTTGGCTTTTGAATCTATAAATCAGTGACTCTATTGCAGTGTGACAGCAGGAAATGGACAAGAGAAGCAGGCTGATAAAGATAGGAAAATGCTTCCATTTTGACAGTCAAAGAAAAAAAGAAAGTTTACTGAGATCTTTGAAGATTGGTAGGGGTCTTTAAATGGATGAACTGTTAGTTTCTGTTTCTTCAGTCCTTTGTGTATGGCACTAAATTCCGTGGCTCTGCCTTAATGAGACGCCACTGTGCTGATTCCCAGTGACTCACCACTGCCCGTCTCTGTGGTAGGTCTTACTGTGCCACTGGTACCCACCTCTGAGTCAAGTGTTTACATGCTAACCTACTCTCATGATTGCCATGCTGGGATGTAGAACAGCCTTAACTTCACTGTGGATTATAGAAGACATGCCGAATGCCAGGCAGTGGGGCACTGGCTGGTACAGCTGAGTCTGGTTACGTATCTCCAGCTGCATGAAAATGTTGGAGGAACAGTTTTCAACTATCTGCCTGGCTAAGTGCATAGGTCTTTATATTGATCTGGTAGAAGGGACAGAGGCTCTGCCATTTGCTTGAATCTGCCTGAGTGTCTCTGCCTTCCCTAGTGGTTCCACTGTGGAATTTCCCAGCTACAGTTCAAAGCCATGTTAGTTATTGAATGACCAAGTCCTACCAAAACAAAAAAATAAAATAATAATAATAATAATAACAATAATAATAATTAATAAAAAAGAATGCAGGCTGCCTATGAAAGGTGGAAAAGAAATATGAAAGCACTATCTTTGGGTGACTTTTATTATTATGACTATATTAATCTGAAAAGGTTCAGGAAACTATGAACAGAACATTTTATGGGGTAGATTTTTTTTTTAGCAAAAAGAAAAATAACTCCAAACAAATAATAAACCAAAACAAAAACAAAAATTAAACAAACTATTTATGTGTTTCACCTTTAATGATGTAAGAGTCTAACCAAACTCCATTTTTTTATGTACACAGAAATTCGATGATATCTGTTCTCTATTATATAAATGCTTAACTCATGGCAAGCCTCAAAAAGACGACTTGAAAAAGTCTGTAAGAAATAAAACAGACTGCAGTTGCCTGCTGGATATCACATCATATATATCTCACCAGAAAGTAAAGCCATCAAACCATCAAAATGTATCTGGGTCTAAAGGGAGAAGTCGAATCAGTTTCAAATGGTTACACTCCTGTTGACTCTTAATGGATACATTTTGAAGCATCATTGCAGGTAACATGGCACAACTTAATACTAATTTTGCATTTACTGTGATACTCCCCAAGTTCTCTAGGCACACAGAGAACAAAACTAGTATGAATCTAGTACCATATTAACTGCATTCAGAATCCCACGGACAAATATATTTTTGCAGCATATTTTCAGAATGATGATTAATGAAGATTAAATAATATTGACCATTCATTATTGCCCAACTTTAGTTTCTCTCTCTTTCACCCCTCAGTCCCTCCACCTTTAATATATACTTTGGACCACATCAATTTCTTCCTCTCCAATAGAGCAGCACCAGAGCTGCTACAAATATGTAGCATAACTGTTAACCATTAATTAATTAGGGGCTGGTTCCAGGAAGTTTGGCTTCCTGTACAAACAGCTTTCCATTAACTGAGAGGTTATTACATCTCTGTCTTTTGTTATTGCCAGCTCCATGGGATCTGATGCTTGGCTGTATAAATTTGTATTTTATATACTATATATATATATATATATGTATATATGTATATTACATATATAGCTATATATATGTATACATTCACACACACACACGCACACATATATCTATATATATATATGTATGTATTGTTTTTTGCAAATGAAATAAGAAAGCAAGCAAAACAAGACTGACCTGACTTACCTGTACTCGGCTCACATTCAATGAGGTCTTCGTCATCGCTGGAACATTCAGCTGATGAAACAATGTCATCAGTGGTCTAGCACATGAAGGAAGGGAACAAAGAAGAGGGGGAAAAAGAAAAAAAGTGATAAGATGTTTGTTACCCAAAAGATTGTAGCAGAGGCAGTTTACTCTCCTGGGAAAATATTTTCAATTGCACCTTTTAAAAACACTTGAGTTCTGTTCAACATTCCAGACACGTCTGGGTATTATACACCTTCCATAATGCTGGTTTCCATTATACCAGGTAAAATTCAACTGTGCTGCTGAATATTTCAGGTATGTACAGATACAGTGTTCCTGCCATGCTGTTTAATATACCAGGTTGAACCTGTTGTGCCACTGAACAGACTAGGTACACCCACTTAAAACACCTGCTGGGCTGGCAAATGGTCCAGATACAGCCAAAAGTACCAGTTACAGTATGTCCAGTTAGAGCACATCTGGAATTCTGCTGAAATACCACATAGGTCCAAGTAGAAGGCATCTATTCTGCGTCTGAGCATACTAGGGACTTCGAGGTTGAATGCAGTTACTGTACAGCTCAAAATACTAGATGCATTCAAGTAACAGGCACATCCTGTGCAGCCAAATGCATCAGTTGCCCCCAGAGAACAAGCATGCTGTGCTGCTAAACCCATCATTTGCACTCAGGCTGAGGGCAACTGCTGCTCTGCTAATCATTCCAGGTAGAATGCACCTGCTGCACTGGGGAACATTCCAGGTATACCCAGACAGAGCACAACTGCTGCACTGCTAAGTGATCCAGGCACAATGCTTCTGTGCCGCTGACCATTCCAGATAAGTCCACATAGTACAAAGTATAGTTTGGTCTGTTAACTGTAGAGGGATTGAGTCGAATGTTAATGAACCAGCAGCAGTACAGCAGGTGGGAAAGAAGATCTGGCACTGAAAGGCTTAAGGCAAACTAACAATATCCCTGGCCTGTGTGAGTTTCAGTATGGTACTTGCAGTTTCCAGCTGGTAATTTTTTTTTTGTTGTTGTTGCTGGTCTAATTAATGAGCAGCATGTACTGCAGTGTGTTAGGGAGAGGTGTAATGGCTTCTCTCCCCAGCAGCAACTCCTTCACGTAATTGCTATAATTAGTTGAATTAGTAATGTGGACCATTAGGAAGATTTTGTGGCAGCCTCCGGACACAGGTTATAATGTTCCTGCACATAGTACAAAATTATCCTACCCTCAGCAGTGTCAGCTCAACCTAAGCCTGCCGCTGAAACAGTCTCTCTTTCCTGTTCCTTCCTGGCGCGGTGCAGAAAGCCACAGATTAGACAGAGACATGGGATCAGTGCAATGACTCGTGACAGATCCATGTAAGAACTGTCCTTGCTAGGGCTGGCACCAGCTGCTACTTAACTCATAGAAATTCAGAAGGAGTACAATTTTCCTCAGTACATTGTACTTAGGTTCCCAGGAGAAGTGTATTCATCCTGGGGACTTCAGATCATTACAAATACACAACTCCTCATTTCTCCAAAGGACTCTCCCTCTTCCTCAAAAGGAGCACTCCCTTACCTTCCGAACCCCCATATGACTATCTCAAAGGGCTTTTTCTCAAGAAAGCAGCCAGCCCCAGGCTCCTTACCCAATTGTTCTTTAGCACAGACCTGTCCTGGACTTGTGCCAGGAAACCTCTGCCCCCACACTGGACTCTGATGTGGGCATACACCACTCTGCCTTTCTGCTTCTTGAGCTGAGAGAAGGCATGAGAACCAGTAGGGGAGGTGAGGCAGGGAAGCCCTGATCTAATCCCTCCTCCTTTTGGCTGCAGAGTATCTCTCCACTCCAGAACACCTAGACACTAGTCACTAGCCACTCACAGGTTGCATCCATTGGTCATTTTCCTAAGGGTTACATTCATTTAGTATGGTTTTTGCTGGAGAATCCAAGTGCTAGCTGAACATTGCTCTTCTTCCTGTTTAGTATATTAAGAAGTTAGTCAGTACATTCAACTAGAACATACCTGAGGTACTACTGAATGTACCAGGCACTTCTTCATACAAAACTCTTTCTGAGCTGCTGAACAAAACAATTACCTCAAAATAGGTCACACCTGCTGTGGTGCTGAAGGTACCAGGTCCAACCTAACATTTCTCTGATTTCAGTGAGTTAGGGTGGGCCATGGAATAAGAGCAGGAGTAAGGGGGTGAAATTAAGATGTAGAAAAATAAAAGCTGAATAACTATGAGGTGCCCATAGAAAATAGCCCATGGTTAGTACTGGAAGTCCCATCAAATGAATCACTTAATCTTGGACTCGACAGACAGAGGACTAAGAAACATTTGGAGGGCACAATTCTGCAGTGGCCCCTGAGATTACATGGGACCTATGAAGGTGATGCTTTGAAAGAGCAGCTAGTTAAACAGGCATCAGACCACCTAGTCTATGTATTGTGTTATCTTTGACTATGCAAATGGCCTTCTTAGGAGCCAGGCTGAGGAAACAATGGTTTATTTATGACCTTTTTGCTCTGGACTTCCTGAACCACATGTAACATTCTTGAGGTAGAAGAATGTAAGGAACTTCAAATATCATGTACAAAGAGATCTTGGTCCCAAGGTTCTTTCTTTGGCTAAATTGACATCTTCACAGAGTTAGATGTTTTGTTGAAATGCTAAGGCTGATTTCTCACTTTAAATGAATTGGCTAGAATGCCGCAGCACAGGATGGGCAGAGGAGCGACGTTCAGTACCTATAACCTCCTGAGCATTGCATATACTGCACAGGCCACATATGTACATCTCCTAGATAAATGATTTAAAGGGAAAAGGCTTATACAATTCTGATGCTTAAATAAATTCTAATGATTTACTGAAAGTGGCTTTCCTCTGTCACCCCACTACGTTCCCAATAATAAACACTTTGTTTTAAGATTATCTTTTTAAAAATCTGTAAGCAAATCTGGGGGCTTTGAGAAAGGGGCCCACTACAGCAGACAAAAATCAGGCAAAATGCAAGCAGATGTGCCTAGTTCTACACCTAACAATCCTGCCGGTCCCGACCTGCAGCACGTCTTGCTATTTCAGGACTCCTCTCCAACACAGCTTTACCAACACACCTCAGTCCTCACCAGATAACTCAACCTCCACCCCAACTGCAGCCGCTGATAATGCCAGACTATGTAATAGTTTTGTATGTACAAAAATGAAGATGAGAAAGAAAGGTCATCAAAGCTAGTATAATTTTTTGACCAAAGCCAAGATCGCTAGAAACAACAGCAAGGACTAATTCAGTAAGCCGTCTTGCCACCTACCATCCTGTATTATTTTCCCCCAAGATATGCCTTATCCTTCCATTGCTATATGTTTTCTCACTGCCCACACATGTTGGCTTTCCATGCACTTCCTTCAGCTCACATACCCAACATATGAATTATACTAGGTAGTATTTCAATGAGGAGCAGCAGCAAACTAGAGCAAATGAGCCCCTTAGGAGACAGAAAGCCTTGTAGCTGGAATCTGTCACTTCACGACCATCTCATGAGACCAACATGACCTTCATAGGGTGATGCAGCTTCACAAGACGGCATGGTCTAGTGGAAAATAAGCATGGGCCTGTTGGCCAGGAACTCCTGGGTTCCGTTATGAGCTCTTCCACCAACTGCTTGCGTGGCCTTATGCAAAATCATTTAACCTCTCTGTGCGTCTCTCCCCATTTGTCAAATGAAGTTGATAATACTCACCTATCTCCAGGAGGCCTATGAGGATTAATTAGTTAATGCCTGCACAGTGCTCTGAAGATGCTAAATGCTTAGTATTATTATCTATGGGCAACTGCACACTAACCACTTCAGGTATCTAATTACTCCATAAGGGCTTTCTAGTCAAAATGATATGAACAAAGCATCTCCCTACAAAGCGATGTTTTGTGCTTTTATTTGAGAGAATAATAGAGAGAAAATATTTGCTTGCCCTGTACATTAGTTAAATTCTATATTAAAAAGAATAATTCATGCTATCCTATTTTAAAATATAGATTTCATTTTTTAATCCCAGCACTGAAATTACTTGGCCCTGTATTAAGGACCATAAAACTAAAGATAGGTATTATAATAACTTTCAATAAAATCTCTCTCTGGCAGGAACCCTTTTTATTCCTTCCCTGAAAATTTTTTTATTGCATTTATATTATTTTTTCTCTCCCCCTCTCTCCAGTGTTTATTGAAATTACCTTGGAATAACACCAGGGCAGGAGAAAGCTGAAAACTCTGCATCCACCCTTGAGGATTTATTTATGGGCATATTTACCTTCCCATTCTCTCAATTTCACAGAAGTGACTTCCCATTCCCTCCAATGACTTATTGTTTCTGTAATCACCTGCTTCTAATTATTCACTTCAGAGGCCTCTTCAATCTTGCCTTGGTGATGGTTCTGCATCTTTGTTCATTACTATACATCACTGCTATTGAGAAGGAAGTATGACTGGCATGGCAAAGTCTGGTCAAGACAATTCTGCTCCCCTTCTCTCCCCAAATGCACAAAGTCCCAATTTATGCCTCAGATGCACAACCTTTGCCCCTTTGTTCCATGCAAAGTGGCAGGCTCTGAATACCCACTTCCCGCTCTACCGCTGACGTGCAATGCTTTTGGTCACCTTGCTCCCTGGGTGCACCATTATTTGACGGAGATTAAGCACAGGATAAAATAAGCCCTGCCATGAAACAGCTTTATGAAATTATAAATAACACAACCAAGAATGATGGAGTTCTCACTGCCAGTAAGAAAGAAAAGACAAGAACCCATAAATATTCCCCGAGTCCAACATACAAACTGCTCCACAGTACTTTCTCCGTGGCAGGTTCACTCTTTAAAGGAGGATTAAATTCTCCTAGCCGCCTGCCATTTGAATTTCTCTCCCCCACTGCATGCCTTACTCTGAGTCAAACACTGCATTCCAAATGCATTTTTCAGTTTTTTCGAATGGGAGAAGTGTAAGTCCCATTGTCACTGAGGAACCACAGTTTATATTTAATCTAGGGATGGGCTCAATCCAAAACCATGGGTCCAAACATTTCCCAGTGTTGGGGACGTTTGGTTGTAGGTCTGCACTTTGCATCTTCTTTGAATCATTATCATGAGCTGACCTGAAACCCTGTATTTGAACACCCCAGAATATTCAGATGCAAATCCAAATGTGGATCAGGTATCTCTCTAATTTAAACTAGGGTTGGCTAAACCAGTTCAGATACATTAAAGAGCACTCCAAACCTTTCCTTAAATTCAACTCACATCTGTGAAATTTTCATGATGTTTGAAAAAGGTCTCAAAAAGGTCTCCTGAACTCAATTGCTTGTCTCTCTCCCCGGTCACCATGCCACTATACTTCCTGGTTCTGTGTCAGACCACAAGTACTGGTATTCAATAAGTGACTGGGCTCAGAATATTTACTATGCTTGTCAAAACTACAAAGTGGGGAAGCCTCTTAATCTCTCATGATAGCCTACACTGGTATCATTTCAATTTTGGGTACCACACCAAAGAGACTCTGATAACTGAACATTGTCTCTTTAAACACAGTACTAACATGCTGTTATACCTGGTAATCCTTACTTATTTAATGGGAATCCTCACGTATCCTGTCTATGCCTTAAGCCTTTTTATCCTTAATTTGTTTCAAACTTTTCCATTTCATCTTTGCAAAATGCCTCGGAGGTGGTTACATTTCCGCAAGTCTGGGAGATTCAGTCTGGACCTGCACAAACTACTACATCCAGATGGAAATAATGTGCAACATATGAGTGGGGAATACATGAAATTGGAGTTTGTAATGTGAAAAGATAGCAACAAAGATGTTGCAGTTTTGGTCTGTGTGTAGGCAGCAGAGGCACCAGATCAAAGAACAGGGAATTGGTAGTCCCTCCTTGTGCAGCTCAGCTGAGGCTACAGATGGAATAACTGGGCTTTCAATATGTATCAGTTTCAACATAGCTGCACCAATTTACATCAGCAGAGAACATGGTCCACTATGTTTAGTCTTGGGCACTTCCGTGCCAGAAAGACATAGACAAACGGGAGGGAATTTTAGCAATACTAACCACGCACAACTTGGCTAAAGAAGGACTAACAGAAGCACGGTAAGTGCCTAAAAGTATCTCAAGGGTGTAATAAACATCAAGGAGGAAGAGGAATTATGTAGGGTGCTCCAACATGGTATTTGGATGAAATTAAGCAAAAGAACATTTAGGATGACAGCCAGGAAAAAATTCTTAACAGTGAGCTCTCAGACTGTGGAGCAGACTGCTCAGGGAAGTTTTGGAAATCATCAACATTGAGGCCTTGTCTACATTAACCATGTAAGTCAATTTACATGGTTTATGCTAGTTAAGTTACGTAAGTTACATAACTAATATCGATTTACAGCAGTGTCTACACCGTGCTATGTCGGCAGGCTACGCTCTCCCATTGACATAGCTTCCACCTCTTATTGAGGTGGCATACCGAAGTGGACAGGAGAGTGCTCTCCCATTGACTTATCGTGTCTTCACGAGACCCACTAAATCAATGACCGCTGCATCGACTGCAGCAACATCGATTTAGCCTGTAGTGAAGACAAGCGCTTAGACAAAGCAACCATACTAGCCAGTTATGAATATCCATGTTATTAGTGTATAGGCCTCAGTGAACAGTATTTCCCCCCCTTCTATTTTAAATCTAATCTGGTATTTACACCATGCTCATCAGCATCAAACACCTCCTTAGCCATTTCTTGAGCCATTCCAAAAGCAGACAGTAAAGATGTCCAACATGGGCTTTCAACTGTTCATGTTCCACTTTGAGCAAAGAGGTGTCACTGCCAGAGGTCTTATTGTATAAACAACACAATTCTCACATGCCCTAGATCCAGGCTGGCTGGGAGCTAGTCAGCAACCAGCATACATAGAATTTTCCACATTAACATGACTTAGAAAAACAAACAAACAAGCAAGCAAGCAAACCAACCAACCCAAAAACAATCCCCAAAGCACTCAAAAATCATCCTCAGCACATTTCCAGCTGTGTGATCCTGGCTGGACACAAGAGAGCAAATTGATTTGCAGTCAAATGAGATTGTTATATAGGGTTCATAATAGATCTACCCACTGTAACAAAATCAACCATTCAGGCATTATCATTGTAGACAAGAGATTAAATAACCAGTCATGTAGGCTAAAGAAAGGAGAAAAGTAGCCCCAGCTGCATGTCAAGTCCACTGTCATGGGTGATATTGTTTAAAAAGAGCCTTGCAAGCCAAATTAGCCCTGTGGGAACACAAACATGCTTCAGAATCAGTAGTTCATTAAGACTGTAAAGCCAGCCTCTTCTTGACCAGATTTGATGCCAAGTACCAGGGACTTTTGTTCCCATCCCCAAGCTGCACAAAGATAATGGGGCTTAATTAAAAAATCAGTGTTTCTGCTGTCTTAAGTCTTTTACCTCCATCTGCGGCTGGTGGGAACGATGGCGAAGTTTATGGTGGGGAGGGCAGAGAAAAAAAGAGGGGAGGATTAATCTGTGTGTTGTTCAAGGCACCCTGACAGAGGAAATAGGAGTATTGAAGCACAGCAGCTTAACCAAACTTCACTGTACCTTCCCCAAAGCAGGGGGAATGTAATGCTACATGGTGTTCCGCTGATAAGCAAACTCCCCTAAATCCTTTCAATTTATTTCTTGGCCTGGAGAAATTACATACTATTTATGAGTTAGATAAATAAATAAATAAACAGAAACCCATCTCCAGGAACCTAGAACAGTTGTTAATTGATTTTATATACACACACACACACACATACACACACACAAAGTCTCTTGCTTTCTGTTTCTCTCGTTTCCTATTAAAGCAGTGCCCAATAACTCCCCATGTGGTTAAAGGCATGGCAGCATTTCCATTGTGAATCCCTCAATGCAACCCCCAGAGATTTGCAGGAATTTAGAAATCTATTGTAAAATATAAACTCTTGGCTAAAAACCCAGAGGATATGGTTTCTATACAAGACAGGGAATTTTCTTTTTTATCCAATCTCTCCTTCCCATATTTTTAATCCAATCTCTCCTTCCCATATTCATTTGGCGGCTTTTCCAGATATATCTTCAAGATATTTGCAAAATGTTGGTATGTGAGTGTGCTGCTAATGACTCCTTATGAAAAGTGCAATGCCTCAGAGTATTCATGATGGAAGAGTTTTCAAAATCTAATTTACTTTGCAACATCTGATGCAGTTTATGTCCTTTTTCTACGTTGTTTAGCTTGGGAGAGTGAATCAGCAAGAGCAGTCAGTTTCACTTTCTCATTACAATATTAGGCACTAGCCCCATAAAGTAGATATATATACTATAGGCAATGGCTCCGATTTTTAAAGATGGGCAGGTTAGGATGTTTAGGTGCATAAATAAGTGTACTGATTTGCAAAAAGTGCCAGACCCTCAGCAACTCCCACTAAAGTCAACAAGAGCCAGTGGGAGCTCAGCACTATTGAAATTCAGGCAACTTATTTAGCAGCCTAACTTTAGGCATCTATTTTTGAAACTATAAGCCAGAACTGTTTGTAAAGCCTTTTCTTCCAAAGTTGATCTAAAGATTCCCCAGTGGACAATTACAATCCATCCCAAAGGTTCTTTGAAGACTTCTGGTTAGGTCTGCAATGTGCCTTGATTTCTCCTTGGATCATCCAAGAAAACATTTAACATTTTGAACATAACTTCTCAAAATGTTATGAATGCATTTGAAAACAAAGGCTTCAACTATTTCTTTTAAACAGCTAGTGTAATCTATAAACAGGGTACTGGGAGTCAGAGTGTTCAGTTTTATATTCCTGTTTCTGCCAGTTTTATATTCCTTGTCTGACCTCAGGCAAGTTGCTTCACCTCCCTGTACCTCTGTTTACCAATCTGTAAAATGGAGATAAAAATAACTGTTATTTTTGGGCATACTGTTAGTCTTTTAAAGTGCTTTGAGATCTTTGGATCAAAGTATAAGTGCAAAGTATCAATAAATTAGCAAAGGAAGGTCTACATTTGAGAAAGCTTGAAACTCAGATGGTCTGAGAAGCATCAGCTGCCCTTTTGGGACTCAGCCTCAAGAAAGAGTAAATGGGCCCTTTCCCTGTGTGTTAGCCCTGCACTTAATAACTGTGTCAGAAGAATATTTCTCATTTACACTCTGCTCCTTTGCTGGAAATCAATATGTTGTTCGCTGGCATTTTCCTCCCTCTTCTCCTGGACATCTTTATTTGGCTTGTCTTTTCTTCTTTGGAGGGGAGGGAGTTGTGTTTGATTTTGCTCTGTTATTGATTGGATCATTCTGAGCAAGAAATAAATAACTAAATACAGCACAGTGGCTTTAATGACAATCTTTTAAGACTCAGATCTCCACTCCATGTTGCTTCCCCTCCTAGCAGGTGATTTAAAAGAAACAAAATCTATAAACTAAGATGATGATACAATATAAAGAAAGAGGCTGCCACATAGGCTATTTAAGCGGCATTTCTTTTTATGTGCTCATTAATAAAACCACTTGGGTCCTGTTTCTATTTTTAAAGCAGTGCAGATTCTGCTGCCATTGCACCTTCTGCTAGGATCTCATCAGATCTTGGAAACAGACAGGATGCGCCCCAGTTAGCAAACTGGCATCTTGACTATTTGTTATGGTTAAAGAAACTACTGCACTTTTCATAAGAAGAAGGTGATACCCTGGATTGTTGGCCAAATTCCAAACTGGGTAACTGTTTAGGCTCTTTAAATTCTCCTTGTAACTTTCACTGGATAAGGTATTCTTTACTCCCATGAACTAAACAATGATGTAGTATTTCTGTGCATTGCCAGACAACTGCCATATTCCATATCAGAAATGGCTTTATTTCAGTCTGGGGTTTTCTTCTCCTTAGAGTATGCACAACGTGCCTCAGGTGGCACCGGACCAGGATTCATCACCAAGTTTGGTCCACTGGTTGGATCATTAGCTTCCCCAGCCTGCTGAAGTGATCCCTCAAATGATAGATTTCATGATTCTAAGGGAAGGAAGGAATGGGAGCAGAATAAAGACTATGGGCTTCAAAAAAGCAGGTTTTAACAAACTCAGAGGACTGGTAGGTAAACTCCCATGGGAAGAAAATCTAAGAGATAAAGAAGTTCAGGAGAGCCAGCAATTTCTGACGGAGAGAATAATAAAGGCACAACTGCAAACTATCCTAATGCGAAGACAGGAAGAATAGTAAGAGACCAATATGCCTCAATCAGGAGGCTATCTTTAAAAAAGGGACACAAAGAGAACTTGGGGAATTATAGACCAGTCAGCCTAACTTTGATACCTGGAAAGAGATACTGAAACAAATTATTAATCAATTTATAAGCACCGAGAGGGTAATAGGTATGACACGCTGGCACTCCAATATTCATCACTGTCATGTAATTAGGACATCTTTGTACAAAGTATGCCTTGTGAGGTATCATTCTAAAAGTCTTGATCGGCTAGACATTAATATCTCGGCTTGTACGTGCTATTGTCGTATGTGAAGTTATGAAGTTTGGCTATGTATGTGTTACTGAACATGTCATGAGGCTGAAAGCACCCACAAGCAGCCTTTCAGGTACAACAGTAAAAAGGCCAAACAATGCACACAAGCACAAGAATTATCCCAGGAACTATGTACAATAGAAACCTCTCAGAGATAGCACTACAGAATGGGAACTGTTTGACCCAGGTCACAGCAAAAGAGCTTTCCAGCAAGTGGGAAGAAGATATAAAAGGGGGACAATGACACCATGATGGTATCTCACTCTCCCTACAACAACACACCTGGAAACACCTGGAAGTGATGGTCCCAGGCTAGAGGTATTTTTAACCTGTGTATGAAAACCTGGGAAAGCCAAGGCAACTTGTGCCTTAAGAATCTGACAGCCTCTTTATCACTCAGGATGAGAATTTGCTAATTCACGTCCTACCTATCTAGTGTGCTAAGCTCAGTTTGTGGTTTTGTTTATTTACTAAGGTAATCTGTTTTGATCTGTTTGCTATCACTTAAAATCTATCTTTTGTAGTTAATAAATTTGTTTTTGTTTTGTCTAAAACCACTGTGAAAAAATTATAATTTTGGGCAGAAAGCTGTTGCATATCTTTCTCCACACTGAGGGAGGGGGTGAATTTTATGAACTTTCACTGTACAGTTCCCTGTGTAGTGCAAGACACTAGAATTTTGGGTTTACACTCCGGAGATGGGTGAAGCAACTGCGAGGTGCTTCAGCTGAGCCTTCCCAAGTAGAGCCGATATCAGTATCTGTCTGTGAAGCTGCATCTGGGTGTGTCCCTAGCTGTGTGTATAATGGTGAAAGAGCAAGCTTGGAGAGCTTGGCAACTCATCACAGCACCACAGTGTGAAAGGGAACCCAGGCTGGTGGCACCCCGTGGGGAACTCGTCATAATAGGATTACAAGAAATGGCCAGCATGAATTTTGTCAAGAAAAAATCATGCCAAACTAACCTAGTTTCTTTCTTTGACAGGGTTACTGGCCCAGTGAATTGAGGGAAAGCAGTAGACGTAATATTTCTTGATTTTAATAAGGCTTCTGACCCAGTCCCACATGGCAATCTCATAAGCAAATTAGGGAAATGTGGTCTAATTCCATAGTCAAAGAGTAGTTTTCAATGGTTCACTGTCAAATTGTGAGGGAGTATCTAGTGGGGTCCCACAGGTGTCAGTCCTCGGTCTGGTACTATTCAATATTTTCATTAATGACACAGATAAAGGACTCAGGATCATGCTTATAAAATTTGCAGATGACACCAAGCTGGGTGGGGATGCTAGCACTTTGGAGGACAGGATCAGAATTCAAAACTACCTTGATAAATTAGAAAACTAGTGTGAAATCAATATGATGAAATTCAACTAAGACAAGTGCAAAGTACTACACTTAGGAAGGAAAAAATCAAATGCACAACTAAAAATTGGGAATAATTGGCTAGGTGATACTACCATTGAAAAGGATCAGGGGGGTTATAGTGGATCAAAAATTGAATGAGTTTACAATGTGATGCAGTTGTGAAAAAGGCTAATATCATTCTGGGGTGTATTAACAGAAGTGTCATATGTAAAACACAGGAGGTGACTGTCCTGCTCCACTCAACACTGGTGAATCCTGAGCTGGAGTACTGCATCCAATTCTGGATGCCACGCTTTAGGAATAATATGGATAAATGGGCAGGAGTCCAGAGGAAAGCAACAAAAATGAAAACGTGTCCTATGAGAAAAGGTTAGAAAAGCTAAATATTTAGTCTTGAGATAAGACCACCGAGGCGGGACCTGATAACAGTCTTCAAATATGTTAAGGGCTGTTATGAATAGGATTGTGATCAATTGTTCTCTGAGCCCACTCAAGGTAGGGCAAGAAGCAATTGACTTAATCTGCAGCAAGAGAGATTTAGGTTAGATAGAAAAAACTTTCTACCTATGAGGGTAGTGAAGTTCTGGAACAGGCTTCCAAGGAAGGTTACAGAATCTCTGTCATTGGAGGTTTTAAGAACAGATTGGGCAAATGCCTGTCAGGGATGGTCTAGGTTTACTTGTTCCTTCCTCAGAGCTGGAGGCTGGACCTGATGACCTCTTGAGGTCCCTTCCAGCCCTACATTTTTATGTTTCTATAATTAATGATCACAGATGGAACAGGACTTGCGGGTGATTCATTGTAGATCTCTTAATCCATGGTACTGAGAGGAAATAAAGGTTCTGTCGTCGAGACTGCTTTATGTAAACACTTAAATAGTGGGGTATTTTATTATTTTATTCATAAAGTAACCGTAAATGTAATAGCTTTGCATAAATGTGCCTTAAAACAGCTTTTGCAATTACAGCATTTACAAGTACAGCCTAGTTCAATAAAGTAACATCTATCTTTGAATATTCACATTAATGCACTAGACTGCTCTTTCCAGACTTAAATCTTAGCTAAACATTGTGCTGTTAACACTCTTTATCATTCCTTACATTTCTTTCTGTTTCTCTGCATGCATTAACGCACTCCCGAGGAATGGCATTTAAATACTGTTACTCACCGGGCACACACATTAGCACACAAGATGAGTCTCCAAACCTTTAAATGCAGAATAAATATACATTCACTTCTAAATACTTTTGCACACTGGATACACATTAACATATGGAAGTAGACCTTTACAGCTCACATCCATATTAACACACAAGACTAGCTGGAAAATAACTATACACACAGCATACCCATTTAAAAAGTCCATAAATAGCTGTAGTATTTTAATAACAAACACATTAAAAAACAGGTCTATATCTTAAATTTTTCCTGTTTGCACAACACACCATATAAATTAACACTCAAGGTAAATCCACAAAGGGCTGATTTTCAGAGCCAATGAGAAACTGCGGGGTCCCTCAACTAGGATACTCTTTGAAAAATCAGGCTTTAAATATCTCTTAGCTATGTATGTACTTCTACAACCTCTATCCAATTGGTATTTAAGCATTGCACAGATATTAAGCAATTTATCGTCAAAATACTCCTGTGAGGTAGGGAATTACAATTATCCCCATTTCAAAAGTGGAACTGAGCCACAGAGAGGTTAAATGACTTGTCTAAGATCACACATGAAATCTGTGACAGAGCTAGAAGTTGAACTCAGAACTTCTGACTATTAGCAAAGTCCCTTAACCAGAAGACCATCTTTCGCCTCTCAGCATATGGTACTAATTGCCAAAGACAACTAGTCCATAATTACCTGTAAACACAACATACTGTACACATTAAAGGGACACTGTCAAGCTCAAATCTAATCAATTTTTTAACAATGACTTTAAAATAATTTGAGGTATTGGTCCTACCTCTGAGGCCCTCTGCTGTTTCTTGTGGGTTTACAATCCTGTTTTCCTATTATTAAAACATCCATTTCCCCCTGCGCCCCACGCCCCCGGCCCTTGTTGCTGTGTGAAAGGACTAATAAGCAAGAAGGGAAACTCCCTATTATAGAGAAACTGATTTTGCACTATGTGCTGTCAAATACGAAAGAAAGAAAAAAGAAAGAAAGAAAGAAAGAAAAGTGTAATTTTTAAGTTTACATTTCAACACACAAAACTAGTCTCTAAACTATACAACATAACATATATGGGAGCTCTCGGGGCTTATCTCTAAATAGCTGCATATACACCATGTATATTATTATATGGGCTAGTCCCTAAATACCTTTGCACTACATAGACAAACTGAAAGCTACTTCTCTGAATTTAAATTAAACTATCTGAACCATTTGATTTTGGAACAATGAAGTGCAGAGATCTACCCATTTAGACCTATTTAGCAAGCATGCACCCACTGTGCTAATGAACATACTAGGTCTGCTAAGCATGGCTGAGGAACCAGGTCTACCAACCAGGTGAACTTCCAAATCCTGAGCTGCTGAACATACTGAATACCTCCTGGCATTCCATTAAATTTCAGTTGAACATCAATTAAATGCCACATCAAGTGGTCCAAGCAGTGAACGGTTGTCATGCAAGCTAATTCTGCCACTGGGCAAACAAACTCCTGTGGACAGCCAGCCACAGTGAACATTTATCCTGCTGGGTACCTCTGCAGTTCCCGCTTAATCAGAATATTTTCTCCCTGTTATGGTTAACAAGGCCATTTTCCTTGCTTATTTATTTAGCTCTCCATGGGATTTGATTAGCTGTAGTAAAGACAAATCAGTCTTTTCTGTGTGCCTGAAAATGGAAAGAAAAAAAAACATGAAAAGAATTAGGTTGGTTTGAACATCCCAATAGATGCTCAGCTGGAATGCACTTTACTGAGAGTTAGACAAAAGGAACTCAGGCAGCTTTAAACACCATCTGGAACATGCTGAGCTTGCCTGAGCTTTTACCTGTTTAAAAGAGGGGGGAAAAAAGCTCAAAATACACCCAGTGAAGAGGCTTACAGTCTCTTTGGAGATCTGTTTATCATGGCATCAAAGTACTTAGAGGTATTAACCTCATCCCCTTCCAACACCAGTTCTGAGAGGCAATGTGTAACAAGAACACAAGAGAAGGGTCACTAGGATTGTAGGACAAGAAGTGAATAATTTCCACTAGCATCCATAAATTACCTAAAGTTTCCTCTAAATTCAGCTTCGTGATAGAACCTTTCTGATGTCTAATTAGCAGTAAGGATAGCGTCAGCGTTAGAGATTCATGTTGGGTTTGAAATGAAGAAACCTCCGTCAGAATGAGTTCATTTGAGCGATACAGACAGACTGTTATTTGAAGATAACATACATTCTGATCAGGGTCTTGAGAATAAACCAAAGTAGTGGAAATCTCAAAGGAAACCATCCTATATTTTACCTTCAGCCCAGTGCATATTGGGATAGGACAATCTGAGAGCCTTTAGTCGGAGCCAGGAATAAAATGGGTCCCTGCATATCTTTTTGCTAGGCAAACATGAGCAGGACATAGAAGCTCCTAAATCTGATGCACTTTGGTGTCCCTCTTTTACACTAATAATACCTATAAAACCTCAAGTGATTCTGTATGCTCTCTTCGGAAGAAGTCAGTGCACATAGGTTACTGACCATTTTCTTAAAATTTCCCTTCATGGCAATACCACTGGTGTAGCTTCATCTGTGGTAACAGGCACTGGAGGGCTAATCTATACAAAGAACTGGTGGCCACCAGCGTTTTTAAGACTTTTAGACTTCCTTTAGACTTATTCCAAGCTGAGTTAGAAGCCACTACAGCTAAAAAACCCACACCATTATGAACAGTGATGCTGGAACAATTTTTACAGTGGGGTTGCTGATAGCATTGAACAAAACTGTAAACCCTGTATATGATGGAAACCACTTCAAGCCAGTGGGTGCTGCAGCACCCCACGCACTCCTAATTCCAGCGCCTATGATTATGACTATCTACTCTGACCTCCTGCATAACATAGTCAAGAATATTCCATAGAATTATAGCAGAAGATCTGAGAGTCAAGATTGTTGGTTTTTGTCCCTGGCTCTGCTATTGACTTGCTGTGTAACTTTAGACAAATCACTAAACCTGCCCGCCTAGTTATCATGCCAGTGTAGCCATTGTTAAGAAAGACCTGATATGCACACAATTCCCAGGGGTAACTATATGTCAAGCATTTTGAGAATGCTGGAAAGAAGATTCTGTATAAATGCCAAGTATAAGTAAAATAGAGTGATTGCATCTAATTAGTTTTATTTTGTGAATTTCAATACTACCTTACCTAACACGGGGCAAAATGGAATTCTCATTGCTTAAGACATTTAAAACTAAACTGGACAATATAATATATATGGTGCAATCCTGCATTGTCCACGTGGGGCGGACTAGCTAGGATCTAAAAAGTGATTTTCTTTCTCTAGTGTCTGTGAAAAGAAGCAATGCAAAGGATGATACATTTCTAATGACTGGAGTTCCTGCATTATAAGAAAAGCATCTCTCCATGTAGCCTCAATGGGAACAGCCTGCAGCCCATGTCTGCAAAAATAAACTGCAGCAAACTTACACGGCTCATTGCCAAAGGCAAATGACATACAAAAAGCCATCCAGTCACAACAGCCAGCCAGCCCTTTTCCAGTCAGAGAGCAAAGTTTTGAGTCAGGTGACCCAGCTTTCCCAACAGGCACAGGAAAATGTGCGCCCCAGGCAGCTTTGAATATCAGCACCCCAGAGGGAATGAAACAAATTGCATGGCAGATCCCAGGTTTCTCCTCTCTACCTAAGTCTGCAACCTACACACAATGTGCAAATGAGTGAAATAAATGCTACAATCTAACACCGCGGAGTTGTTGACAGATGTCAGCTCATTAAGTTCCATTCATTGGCTCCCTGCCATCTCACCAACATATTATATAAATTGCTTTTTAGCTGGCAGTCTTTCACCTTGCCTGAAAGCAGCTTGGGTATGGTAGGGTGGTTTATTATTATTATTATTATTTTATTGTATCCCTTCTCAGTAATCTAGCTTACTTTGCAAAGTGCCAACAGTCTGAATACAATTCAGGATACTGCCTAGTTATCAGGCTGCAACTGGAGATGAATATTTTATAGCAGCTGAACAGAGGTTCAGAGGTAAATGACTGCACCCTAATTAAACAATGAAAAAAGAAAGAAAGAAAAGAAAGAAAGAAGAGTTTAATTACTGAAATATAAATCAACTATGGAGACAGAGGCCTTCCTGTAATAAAGGGGATTCTTGATACTGCAATGTGAAGATTACAAGAATTTTAGGAATAGGAAAAGGCTTACCGCCCCTTTGTCAATCGATCTTAGCCACACTTCTCCATATTTCATTGTAGCCTTTCATCCTCTGCAAAGGTTTTTAAGATGTGTCTAAATTCCAAAAGGACACAAAGATGCATGCACTCCTAATTTACATGTGCAGTAATTGTGACTATGCACAAATTGGACTATTTGCAAATACAGCAGGTTTGTAACAGGCTATTTGCATATTGCATCTTGCCATTTGTGTGAGCAAATACCCCATTTGTACATGCAAAGAGGTTAGTTGCACACATTAATTAGGTGCACAACAGTACATACATTTTCCCATAAGTTCTTATGCATTTGGCCTTTTGCAAATCAGGGCTGGTTTATTTAAATATAATTAGAGGGAACATAAGAGTCCTGAGAGGCTTTACAGAATGACTAAACTATAAAACAGAAGATGGAACTTTATAGTATTGTTGTAGAAATTCCTGTCCATTCCAGCTGAGGAATAAGGAGAGACGGACACAGCCAGTCAAGCAAGGAACCCCGGGAGGGGCGACCCATTTATTTCAACTGCAGTTGGGTTCAAGCTCCCAAGTCAGCAAGAACCAAGAAAAAACTTACACCAAAGTATTATATGCAGTTGACTATGATAATCTATCGCTCTATGATTGGCCAAAATTTGCTATCATTACCATACATAATTAGCAAGCTACATTTATCTGCCCCCCTTGTGACTGCTTATTGTTCATCACTTGCCCCCCTTGCATTATTCTGCAAACCAAGCAGTTAGTTATCTACAGGATGCAGGCACAGAAAGTTCCATTGTCTGCGGGTTTGGAGTTTTTGGCTACATCTCCTCTCGAAGGAACTTCCTGAGTTAAGACTATCCGTAGCTGATGCTGCATTTTTCCCTTCTTCTTTCTCCTATGTGTACGTGATAAATTTGCCCCCCATTATGGCAGTTAAGGAGAATAATCTTATTTCAGAATCCATTATGGGGTGTAGATGGAAGTCATGAGAGTATGGTAGGACATGATAGACTGTTTATAGAGGACACTGGATTTTTCAAGCATACTAAATCCAACATGTTGACACCTCAGTGATATATCAGAAAAGAACCTGGACAGATATCAGGGAAAATCTGTAAAACTTGAAATACATCCAACCAAAATTGGCAACTCTAGCCGGACAAAATACAACATGGTTTTACAAAAGGTAGATTGTGCCAAACAACCCGATCTCCTTCTTTGAGAAGGTAACAGATTTTTTAGACAAAGGAAACGCAGTGGATCTAATTTACCTCAATTTCAGTAAGGCATTTGACACGGTTCCACATGAGGAATTATTAGTTAAATTGGAAAAGATGGGGATCAATATGAAAATTGAAAGGTGGATAAGGAACTGGTTAAAGGGGAGATTACAAAGGGTCGTGCTGAAAGGTGAACTGTCAGGTTGGAAGGAGGTTACTAGTGGAGTTCCTCAGGGATCAGTTTTGGGACCAATCTTATTTAACCTTTTTATTACTGACCTTGGCACAAAAAGTGGGAATGTGCTAATAAAGTTTGCGGATGACACAAAGCTGGGAGGTATTGCTAACAAAGAGAAGGACCGGGATATCATACAGGAAGATCTGGATGACCTTGTAAACTGGAGTAATAGTAGTAGGATGAAATTTAATGGTAAAAAGTGCAAGGTCATGCATTTAGGGATTAATAACAAGAATTTTTGTTATAAATTGGGGACGCATCGGTTGGAAATAACAGAGGAGGAGAAGGACCTTGGCGTATTGGTTGATCACAGGATGACTATGAGCCGCCAATGTGATATGGCCGTTAAAAAAGCTAATGCAGTTTTAGGATGCATCAGGCGAGGTATTTCCAGCAAAAATGAGGAGGTGTTAGTACCATTATATAAGGCACTGGTGAGATCTCATCTGGAATATTGTGTGCAGTTCTGGATGAATTCAAACTGGAACACGTACAGAGACGGGCTACTAAGATGATCCGAGGAATGGAAAACCTGTCTTATGAAAGGAGACTCAAAGAGCTTGGTTTGTTTAGCCTAACCAAAAGAAGGTCGAGGGGGGATATGATTGCTCTTTATAAATATATCAGAGGGATTAATATTAGAGAGGGAGAGGAATTATTTAAGCTTAGTACCAATGGATATCAACTGGACACTAGGAAGTTTAGACTTGAAATTAGACGAAGGTTTCTAACCATTAGAGGAGTAAAGTTCTGGAACAGCCTTCCAAGAGGAGTAGTGGGGGCAAAAGACGTATCTGGCTTTAAGACTAAGCTTGATAAGTTTATGGAGGGGATGGTATGATGGGATAGCCTAATTTTGGCAATTAATTTGGCAATTGATCTTTGATTATCAGCTGGTAAGTCTTCCCAGTGGTCTGTGATGGGATGTTAGATGGGTTGGGATCTGAGTTACTACAGAGAATTCTTTCCTGGGTGCTGGCTGGTGAGTCTTGCTCACATGCTCAGGGTTTAACTGATCACCATATTTGGGGTCAGGAAGGAATTTTCCTCTGGGGCAGATTGGCAGAGGCCCTGGAGGTTTTTCGCCTTCCTCTGCAGCATGGGGCATGGGTGATTTGCTGGAGGATTCTCTGCAGCTTGAGGTCTTCAAACCACAATTTGAGGACTTCAATAACTCAGACATAGGTTAGGGGTTTGTTATAGAAGTGGATGGGTGAGATTTTGCGGCCTGCATTGTGCAGGAGGTCAAACTAGATTATCATAATGGTCCCTTCTGACCTTAAAATCTATGAGTCTATGAGATAGATAGATCAAGGAAACAAAAAAAGGTCTACCAGCTGCATATGGATAGAAAAAAAGACCATAGCACTATTTTGTTCAAAATCTCCACTCCCCACACTGCTTTGTATTGTGTTGTATGTTAGCAACTGCTACATTCCAGAAGTGGCTGCATTTCAGTGGTGCTGCATGTGGATCATTTATATAGCAGTTCTTAAGGAGCACTCCAGTTTAAAATTAGTATAGAAAAATAAAATATCATCATCCAAACCAAACCTTGGAATCTTTCCCTGCATCTAAGGCCCAATCTCAGAAACAATTAGGAGGCGAGCTATTGACTCTGACCAGGCCATGGTTGGGAATACCTGTCCATCTGAACATCAAGGGAGCGAGTCATTGCAGCAGAAAAAGAGGGTGACAGTGCTGAAGGGATATATTCTTCATCTAGGGTAACTACAAAGGTCCTATACCCAGCCTCTCTGAAACAAGTGAGAAGACACCCAGCTCCCGACCTGCCCTTGACTGAAAGCAGAAACACTCCTCCAGAGTCTGAGTCAAACAAGAAAAAAAAACATGATGCAAAGATTAGAAGAATGAAATACAAGTTTGTGAGCGAGATGGGTCAAATGGGCATCAACTGCAGTCTTTATTCACATTTGCTCCCCAGCTAACATCTGCCCTGAAGCACTAGTAGCGCCCCCTTATTTGCCCATCTCCCACTCCATGCTTCACTCTCCATCTCAGACCCATACTGCATTACTGGAGTTCTCCGGCTTGCCTGTCTGCTCCTCAGTTAGAGTGGCCTTGCAGCATTGCAGGAGCTCACTCGCTTTGGTCTCTCACTTTCAGCACTGCCTCTACTTTTATTTACTACCCCAGGCTCCTGTTTGTTGTGAGCCTGAGAAAATCCACTTGCTGAATGGCACTTTTAAGACCTGTGAAGATATTGATTGTCACTAAGACACAGGTCTTTAAATCTGACATCTTCATTGTGGACGGGTTCTTTTCAATTCTTGATTATGAAAGAATGCTCAGAGTCTGTGTGAATACCAGACATTATTATTAGTTATATTACGTGCTGCCTATTCACCCCAATCAGGATCAGGGCCCTGATATGCTAGGTGCTACACTGACTGTAGGAAGACAGAAATTTTGCCCCAAACAGCTTACAGTTTAGGCAAACAAGCAACTGTGATGAGGCAAGGCCAGATGGCTACAGTAAAGTACTGAGGAACAGGTATGTTAGCCCAGGCTAAACAAATCCATAGTACCATGGTAACCAAATGGCAGTTGCCCCAGGTTAATCAAGGCACCTGGGGCCAATTAAGATCTTTCTAGAAGGCAGTGGAGATAACTACATTGATTAGAACACCTGCAGCCAATCAAGGCAGGCTAATCAGGGCACCTGGATTTAAAAAGGAGCTCACTCCAGTCAGGTGGAGAGGAGCCAAAAGACAGGAAGCGTGTGTGAGGAGCTGGGAGCAAGAGGCACAAGGAGCTGAGACTGAGAGGGTGTGCTACTGGAGAATTGAGGAATTATCAGACAATCAAGCATTATCAGACACCAGGAGGAAGGTCCTGTGGTGAGGATAAAGAAGGTGTTTGGAGGAGGCCATGGGGAAGTAGCCCAGGGAGTTGTAGCCATCATGCAGCTGTTACAGGAGACACTACAGACAGCTGCAACCCACAGGGCTCTGGGCTGGAACCCGGAGTAGAGGGCGGGCCCGGGTTCCCACCAAACCTCGCAACTCCTGATCAGACACAGGAGGAGTTGACCCAGACTGTGGGTTCCACCAGAGGGGAAGATCACTGAGGTGAGCAAATCCACCAATAAGCGCAGGACCCACCAAGGTAAAGGAGGAACTTTGTCACACAACATATTAAGTAGAATGGACTAGAGGACTATCTAACTTAGGTACATCTATGGACCCCATCACCATAACACATGAGCGGCTCATGATTTTTGATGCAATTATCCCCACAACACCCCGTAAGGTAGAGAAGTGCTAATATCCAATTTTACAGAGAGGTTAAGTGACTTGCCCATGGTCACACAGGAAGCCTGGGGAGGAGTGGGGAATTGAATCCAGATCTCCCAAGTCCAACACCAGCACCCCAAGCACTGGATCATCCTTCCTCAGACAATTCTGTTTTGCAGCAACTTTTGAGGTTTCAAAATTTGTTTCCTGGTCTGCACTGGAATAAAACCAGAACCTTGTGGCCATTTGTGTGGAAATGTATTGTGTCAAAATGAATCAAACCTCAGCTTCTCAATTTGGGAAGACAAGAGTATAGCCTGATGCTTGGGACACTAGCCTGAGATTCAGAGTCCCTGATTTGCTCAATGCAGGGCAGTTCTTCACCCCAGCTCACTCTGTATCAGTCAGAGCAGGGACTTGATCCAACATCTTGTATACCCGAGACCAGCACTCTAATCACCAGGCTGTAGAGCCTCATTCTTTCCTATGCCACTCAGAGAAAATGTCATCAAAACAGATATGGTTTTGACAAAACAGCATATTTCAGTGAAATGCCCAGTTCTAATACTAAGGCTCAGCAAAGGGGGATATCATCAAAATATGTACATATTTATACATACATACGTATAGTCTTAAAAAAAGTAATATAATGCCCATCTATCAACCATACCCATATGCCCATCTATCTTGCCTTAATTGAGCAATTTATTGGAAGAGACCAAGAGTAGGTTTTCAGAAGGAATTCGAAGAAGAGGATAGTGACCTTGGGGACCAGCTCATGCAGAGTGTTCCATGAAGATGGACGTAAGAGCAGCTGGTAATAGCACTGATGCAGTGGAGGGAGTGGGGAGCAACCTGACAAACTACTGATTGGCTGAATTTCTAAGGTCTCGGATTCTTTCCTCTGCTCACGTTATTGCATTTCTTAAGAGGCTCACAAACGGCTGAATTAAGGGACTTGGCTGGGGCAGCTATATCCTGACTACCTGAGATGGCACCATAATAATCTACAAAACAACACTGCCAGAGATTACATTCCAGTGCTTGCAGGGCTGACAAGAACAACCTCAGAAGAAAAAAAGAGAGAGAACAAAAAATGTAATTGCCTGCCTATCAGCTCCACTATCATAATTACTTTCAAACTCTGACATGGGTTGAATCAGATGAACAACGAAATCAATTTCTGCAGTTGGCAATCAGTGCATTCTTAGCTCATAAATTAAAATGTCACTGCTGAGGAGAGAGTAATACAGAGAGACCAACTTCCCTCTGTCCCACTCAGTCTCTCACTTTGTCCTTTAACCTCTATGTCCTTGCCTATTGCACACCATAAGTTGTTTCAGTGCTAGTGCGACCGGAGACTGTGCATGGTTCAGGGAAGAGAAAGTGCTAGACACTGCGTGGTAGTGAATGTCAACCCCTTGCGCATCAATCCCCTATTCTAGTGCGTGCAGGGTATAACAGGTTGCTGACTAGATGTGCCTGAGGAGACCCTGGGATCAGTTCTCTCCCGTGTCTGAGGTGCAGCCAATGTAGAGGGCAAGGCAGCTCAGAGGCATAAGGTCCTTAAGGCTTTGCTCCACTAAGTCCTTTTTCCCCCTCTGCCCTCTCCAGGGCCAGTCAAAGGATGTTTCGCACCCTAGGCGAAACTTCCACCTTGTGCCCTCCCCTGTCCCCGGGCCCTGCAGCGGCTCCCTGCCCCACCCCCGCCCTGAGGCACCTCCCCCCACAGCAGCTCCCCCCTGCGGCAGCTTCCCACCGCCCGCTGCCCTGAGGCACCTCCCCCCGCGGCAGCTCCCCCCCCGAGGAGCCGTGTGGCAGCTCCCTCCTCCCCGCCTTGAGGCTCCCCCCCTACCTCCGGCCCAGGCAGCTGTGTGGCAGCTGCCCGCCCCAGCTCACCCCCGCTCTGCCTCCTCCCCGAGCACACCGTGGCTGCTTTACTTCACTCGTCTCCTAGGTTTGCGGCGCCTAAGCTGATTGAGAAGTGAAGAAGCGATGGCGTGCTCGGGGAGGAGGCGGAGCAGGAGTGAGCTGCTTCACTTCTCCCGCCTCCCAGGGTTGCGGCGTCAATCAGCTTAAGCGCCGCAAGCCTAGGAGGTGGGAGAAGTGAAGCAGCCAAAGCGTGCTCGGGAAGGAGGCGGAGCAGGGGTGAGCTGGGGCAGGGAGTTCCCCTGCGTGCCGCCCCACCCCCCTTACTTGCTGCAGGCGGCCCTCCCCGCATCCCCCTGCCCCAGCTCCCTTCACCTAAATGTCAGCGGTGACCGCGGTGGCCGGATCTTTGGCTGCCCCAGTCGCCGCCAAAGAAAATGCCACCCCCCAAATCCTAGCGCCATAAGTGACCACCTAGGTCACCTAATAGGTTGCACCTGGCCCTCTCTGTTAGGGAAGTGCCTGCCACAGCAGCAGGCTCTGCCAGGTTTACAGTAGCAGAGAGCTCCTTTCTGCCAGGGAAATTCTTCACTGGCCAATTTATGGCCAGCAACAAGACACCTTGTGTGGCCTGAGAGGAGCAAAGTGAACATCTCATACTAGGGAATCTAGCCTACAGGCTGAAGTATGAGCCATAGTAATGAAATGCTTAGTTCTGTGCTTCTTTCTTGAGTCTTACTCTGTTACTAGATAGGTGTAATCTGTGAGCTGCACAAGAATATTCCCTACCCTGCTCATCACTTTTCACCTCACACTTCAAAATGCATTTCTCCACACCTAGGCTGTGCAGCGTCAGGCCCATAATCTATCTTGAATGCTGTCCTCCCTTTTTTTTCTATAACAGAAAAAATTTCATGTTTATATCGTGCCTTTCAAGATGGTGATCCCAAAGAGATTTACAGCTTATAAAGTATGCCTTTGAAATGCAGCCATTTCTAGGGTGGAAAGAGGCAGCTATTCAACAGTGCACAGCACCACTACTAAACAATTTTTAAACTGGAAACAAAGAAGAGTACTGTCTCTAATTTTGGCCAGGACACCAGAAGAAAGGTTCATGTTCTTATAAAAAGGTGCCACAGGATCTTTAATGACCAGGGATGCTTAGGAATAATTATACATAATTAATAATACAATTGTGCTTTATGTGTTCGCAGTACTTTATCAACAGCTAACTAACAAAGTAATCCCCACAGCACCCCAGGAGGAAGATAAACATCATTAGCCTCATTTTAGAAATGGAACAATTGTGATAGAGAAGTGATTTGCCCAAAAATATACAGCAAGCCAGTGGCAGTGTCAAGACTAGAAACTGGGGGCCAGATTCTCACCTGTCCTGCCCCTTGTGTAGTCATTTATAGCAGTTCAAAATAAGCAAAAGTACATATAAATCATTGTTATTTTAATTTAGTAACATTTTGCACTTGCTTTGCACTGATGTAGACAACTATATTAGGTGCAGAGCAACTGAGAACTGGACCCCACATTGCCAGTTTTACCATTCAGAGCTCTATCAAATACACCTCTACCCAGATATAACGCGACCCGCTATAACACGAATTTGGTCATAATGTGGTAAAGCAGCGCTCTGGCGGGGGGGCTGCGTATGCCGGCGGATCAAAGCAAGTTCGATATAATGTGATTTCACCTATAATGTGGTAAGATTTTTTGGCTCCCGAAGACGGCGTTATATCAGGGTAGAGGTGTACTATACAATACTTTTTATCCAGGAGATGACACTTCAAGCAGCTCCCGCTACCATCCCTCTAGAGAATTTGCTCGGCATTCTCTCAGGGGGGAAAGATGGCACTTACTGAATTTCTATCTTCACCTGTCTTTTCATTCAAGGTCTTACATCTAGCTACTACTGAACCAGATGCTTAGCAACCTCAGCCAACCTGGCTGATTTATTTCCTAATGCAGTTTTCTAACAGCCGATACCAACGTTGAGGGTTACATTTCAACTGGCATCTTCACACAGCGCAGGATTTTTTCTTCTGCTCCTTCTATCTTTCACAAACTATGCTATAAACTTATTGAAATCCAAACCTGAATAAAAAATACTTTCTTATTTATTAAAAAAATATGAGGGCCAACCACTTCAATCTAACCAGCAGACGGTGGATATGATTTACGGCATATTGCATTCAGTCTGGGTCTCTTCTATCCCTTGCAGCTGATTACTTCTCCCTTTCAGCAAGTGAAATTTCACTTTAAGTGGAGCGTCTATCTCTTTATTTAATGACTGGGGTAATTTGACCCCGTATGATGTGACTAACCAAGCGAACAAAAGGTCTTATGTATTGTGTATCAATGAGCTCTCTGCCGCTGTATGTCACTAGGAGCTGTCTGGGCTTCTGCAACTGCCTGTTCGTGCCTATTGCTGTGCTGCACTGCCTGTGAGCTGAAGACTCCATCAGCTGAACTCCAGCTGAGCTTTCCCAGGTATATGGTCTGAGACATTAGAATGTTGGCATCTCAATGCTATTTTTATTGGTCTGTATAGACTGACCAAGGGCAGAGGTGGGTAAGTCCTTTCACACTGGACTGGACAAACTCATGGTGAACATTTTTGGGGAACAATCCTGCTATGGTAGGATGGTGGTTGTGCATGTATGCAACACATGACTTTGTAGGTCTTTGCCATCTCAGATCTAATGGTTTCTACATAGGTAATATGGAATCTGGTTTGCGCAGCCTACAGAGAACCCAAGCCAGTTCCTGCTGGGGAAGGTGGGGTTTCTACTGACTTTAATGGGATCAGGATCAAGACCAAAGTCCACATAGCCCTGAAATGTTATCAAAAATGGTTGCACATGAGCTATGGTCTTAAGGACACAACTCTGTATCCCTCAGCACAGCATGGAGTGGAGCAGGAGAAAGAGAAGTAAAGAGATCAGGCTAGAGCAGGGGCTGGCACCCTTTGGCATACAGCTCGCCAGGGTCAAGTTTGTTTACCTGCCACGTCCGCAGGTTCAGCCGATTGCTGCTCCCACTGGCCATGGTTTGCTCTCCCAGGCCAATGGGGGCAACGGGAAGCCATGCGGGCTGAGGGATGTGCTGATCGCTGCTTCCTGCCACCCCCATTGGCCTGGAGCGGCAAACTGTGGCCAGTGGGAGCTGCGATTGGCTGAACTTGTGGACACGGCAGGTAAACAAACTGGCCCGGCTCACCAGGGTGCTTACCCTGGCGAGCTGTGTGCCAAAGGGTGCTGATCCCTGGGCTAGAGGAAAAAAAAGTATGCAATCGCTTTTCATGCTGTCATCTTTTATCTTAGGGGAAACACTAGAGCCACAGCTGGTAACTGCCTGGATAAGGCAGCAGTAGAGTCAATCCACAGAAATTCAGAACTCACAAATCAAACAATGAATAACTGAGAAAGCCCCTCTTCCGATTTCAATTCTCTTCCCCTTATCTGCCATGCTAATATTTAGAAAGTAATTATTGCTCTTGATGATTAAACTTCCCCCTCTCGCATTCAAAATGACTGATTGTCCTTTTGAAGTCTGCCTTGACCCAAAGGGAAAATCCATTTCTCAGCAGGTTTTTTTTCCCTTTTCTGCCTGGCAAGTAAAGGGGATTAGAACAAGCTGAATGGAGTGGCAGTGAGAAGAGGTAGGGGATAAGAGTAGGAGGCAAAATAGCTAGAGGAAAGGAAGCCTTATTCTGCATTGAGAAATGGCTTCAGGAATTAATGAAATGGAAGGAGTGAAAAATGATGAGCTCATCTCAAATGCTGCCAGGTCTGTGGGGTTGCATGACAAGGCCCAGAGATCCTGCAGTGAGGTGGACACACCCTTGCTTGGAGCTCACTACAGGATTGGCATCTGAGATGCGGATAACTTCCCAGTGGCCCACAGGGTCCATCAGCACTCAGGCCCAGGTCCTCTAAAGTATTTAGGCACCTATCTGCCTCGTTAGGCTTCTTATGCCTCCATTTAGGTACCATGGACATTTTCAAAATAGACACTCAGCTACCACCTACCTCTGTAGGTAGCTAAGTTCCCTGAGCACCTAAGTTTCAAGTGGTCGGCATATGCAAAGCCACCTAAACCCTGACACTGCCCCAAGCTGATGAGTATGTCAAAACCCTAGTTCAGGCCAAAGCATCAAAACAAGGTTATCACACAAGGCTGGGGAGTGCTTACCTTGGCAGCAGGGCTTAACCCTGTTGGTGTGCTCTGGGTAGGCTTAAGCCCTGATACCTGTCAGGCTCCAGAGTAGGTAAGTCAGATGTAAACCAGTGGTAAACGTGTGTGTGGGAGGGATGTCACACAGCACACTCACAGAAGAACCAGGGGCACAGTGAAATGTAGGGCGAGCATGAATGAGGTATTGAGCATGAGCAGGAGAAAAAGAGAGAGACACGGTTTCAGCTGCTAGGACCAAGTCAGCTGGTCTGACTTGGGCGCCTAACTTCAGGAGATGGTTCCCATCTGAGGATCCCAAGAGGAGGTAGGCACCTATTTCTGGCCCATCAGCCAGGCACACTGTGTCAGTTGCTTAGGTGTCTAAGACCTGCTTCTCTCCATGCCCCTCTCCTCAGTATTTCACTCTTGGCTAGCTTAGGTGGCTCCCTGCTCAGCTGACTGGTTTCTGAGGATCCCCTTCTTAGGTGCCTAACTCTCCTCATTCACTGCATGAGAGGAGGGTGATAAATTGTTCTCCTTATCAATGGAAGAGAGGGCAAGAACTAATGGGCTTAAATTGCAGCAAAGAAGATTTAGGTAAGATATTAAGAAAAAAATCCTAACTACAAGTGTGGTTAAGCATTGGAACAAATTATCTAGGAAGGTTGTGGAATCTACATCATTGGAGGATTTTAAGAACAGGTTAGACAAACGCCTGTCAGGGATGGTGTAGACATTACTTAGTCTTGCCTTAGTGCAAGGTATTGGACTAGATGACCTATCAGGGTCTCTTCAAGACCTACATTTCTATGTTTCTCTGGGGACTGAAGTCAAGTCAGAATTTCCTCCTGCAAATGAATGAACTGTAGAAGGTTAGCCATGGCTGTATCTGAATCACCACCAGTCCCCATAATACCCCCAAAACTAAATGAAAAAGTAAATAAAAGTTAATGCAGAGCAGGAAAAAGGAAGTGCCACAAGCAAAATGTAGGTTTCTCTCTTGTGTACTTGTCCCTGTCTGAAACTTTGCATATAAACAGATGTGAAGACACCATTACCTCTTTTCCTATGGAGTATTACTTTAAGTAGAGGGCTGGCAGTGTGGATGTTAAGGTTCCCATGGTACTATGCAGAAATAGTGTCCCAAACACCATTCCCTTATTCTCATAAAAGTAAACAGCACCACTAGATGACTCCAGAAAGGGAGTTTCATTTCAAAGTTGACACTATTCCAACCATGGTGTAGGCCACAGTAGGCTTCAAATGTATACAAGATTAAGGAGGAATAGGATTGGAAAAGTGATTTGTTTATTTCAGAATGAGCTGCAGGTCTCCACTACAGCAACTCAGACTAACTGCTCCCTGGGGTGAGGCTGTAAAACAGGCTGAGAAAACACTTATCTGGAGTGAGCCAAAGCATCATTTATGGGCTGCACAATGGACACTCCCTCAATGCCCTTGTGCCTGCAAACTTTTTTCCTCTCAACAGAAACAGAAATAAAATAAAGGTCTCCAGTTGCCACAGGGTCCAGCATGTGCTTCTTGGACCTGTTTTTAGTGCTTTGTATATCGCCAGCAGGTTTCATCGTCGTCATCTTCTCTTTTTTTTTAAACACATTGCTTTTGAAGTTAATAAAATGAGTTGTTTCTCCCTGGTGCTAGGCCATTTGCATAATTATAAAGAGGGTTCATGGAAGAGAGTCAATCAGATAATTCCCACATGCAAATTAAAGATCTTTCAATTAACATGGCAGGACGTGTGTGCAAACCATGCTAATGTGGCAGAGGATATCCCCGGTGGCAGTTCAGCACTCTGCCTGCATGCCAAGTCATGTCTTTGTCTCTCTCCACTTTTCTGCTGGTGCTATCTGTTCAAGCAAGAGATGACAATGCAGCAGAGGGGAAGGAAGAACTGCCACTGACCTTTACTAGGGTGTCTTTCTTTGGGTTGATCACTCAACTCCTACGCTTGTACTACGGCATGAGGTCAGCATGAGCGATGAAAGGAACGTGTCTCAACATTTTAGGGACAAATGTTTGAGAAGAATTGTCTACCTTCAACATGGTTCTCTTGTTCACAAGCTGCTTTGTTCTAATGCTACCTCTGCTATCAGGTGATTGGACTGTCCATCCTAGCTCTATTTATATTCACCACAAACTCCTTTCTCATAAGGCACTCCCTACTATCACCTCTGCAAAGACTGGCTGTGTAGAAAGAACTGAGGAATGTCATTTCTAGAATGGACTCCAGACATTTAGAAGCTTTTATAACTTAATAATAATAGCTAAGAAAACTGCAGAAGTCATAAACCCTCAGACTTCAGGGTCACAAGGTTGTCACCAGCTGCAAGATCAAGAACTAATTTCCCCACTAGTTTAATATTATTGTAGTTAAATACCTATGGGAGCATTATGCCTTCCTCTGAAGCACTGGCAACATTGGTTACCATCAAAGACAGTATATCAGCTGAGATGGCTCTTTGTTCTGTTCTGCTGCGGAACATACCTCTGTTCCTCATCACTAAATGACATTTCAAAACCAGCTCCTGCTAAGGAGAAATGTTTTACCTGCTGGCCTCTAGCTAAACAACCAAAAATCTCTGTTTTACTTTCACTGCCATCATAGGCTGAGCATTCCTGGCTTGCAAGCTGAGAAAGAGAATTATGAGTCCACAAACCGGAAAAGCAACACAGATTGTACATGAATGCCTCAGAAATCCCTCATAGAGATACCACACTGGAGCTCAGTTATACCAAAACCTCACACTTCTGACATGGCTCTGACACCATCTCTAGAACTCTTATATTCAGACCAGCAGAGACACTCCGCTCCCGGCACCATCAGAATATATTTTAGCTGGATTCTCCAGGGTGGTGATGCTGGAAAATCATAACTCCCGCACTATTTTAAAAACAATGAACAAAAGATCTTTTCAAAATGTGTTTAACCTAAAAATATGGGAAGCTTCTTAGACTGATTAGGTTACCAGGATCAATGCTTTTTATTTTGGGAGAGAGGCGGGTGTTACTGACAGTTGAGTAGGAGGAGGAGCTGAAGGCCTCTGGCATTACTGTCTGTTTACTATATCTACCAGTTACATGGATCCCATCACTATAGTATCTGATGAACTATTTTATTTCTATTTTAAAATATTTACATATCAAAATGTTAACGGGAAAATAATCTGCCTCTGGAAGGTTAAAAGCTGGACTATAGCCAGTGTATTCTGTTTTCTTTTCCTTGCATTTGCTGTGTCTACAGTTCTAGCAGTCTTGGGCAACATGGTCTAAGCATAAGACTGTGAACCAGGAATTTCTGTTTTAGGGTCTGATTCTTTTTCCACTGAAGTTAATCGCAAGATTCTCACTCACAACAGTAGAACAGGATTGATCCATCATTGTCCCATCACTGACCTTTGACTCTCTTTGGGCAATTCACTTACTCTCCCTCTGTCCCGGAGCTCATTTATAAAACTGTGATAATATTTACTTACCAAAACTTGAAAGAGGTTACACGGATTAGTTAGTTAATGAGCCAAATGCAGAGGTGAGTCAAAGGCAGTTAACACAGGTATAAATTACACTTTCTTCCAATTGCCCTTATTTGTATATTACACCTATTCAGTATCCTTAAGTTCCACGTACTTAGCAGTATCTAACATAAATCACCATGTCTCTGGGCTTGTCTACATGGAGACATCCAGGAAAGTTAAACCAAATTAACTAAAGATGTGAAATTGAAGTGGATTAGTTAAACTGCATTCAACCCCTATGTGGACACACTGATTTAGAATTAAAGTTGAATATGGTTGATCTTAATTCAATTTTGGAGCTGGCCCAGTGTTTGTAGAGTGCTTCAAAATGATTAAAAAGTGTTAAGTGGTATTTGTGTGGTAACCAGTAACAAAGTTGGAGTTCATTCTCGGCAATCTATTAGTTTTATAATTATTATTAATTTGACATCTGCTTTATTATGCAGCACTAGCAAACTTAACTTGAGCTTTTTCAGCACCTTTTAGTTTTAACTAAGTAATTACTTGAGTCAAAAACATTTATCAAATTAAGCAACTCCTTCCTAGAAATATATTTTGGATTTCAAGTCTTTGTTTTTTAAATAGTAGTGCATAATAAACTCATTGTGGAACTAATAATCAATGTGTCACTTCTGTACGTAATTTTATTTGAAACAAGTGATAACGTGAGTTTCAATTTTGAGGGCATATGTAACTGTAATTATTATATATTGTTATTCTGTAAGCTTTTGCATAGAATGAATATTCAGCCTTAAAAATCAGAAGAAAGCACCAGCTAGCTGAAGAGTGTGTTCTCTGTAGAAAAAGAACAATAAAAGAGTTTGTTGCTGATCTGCAGCTGGTGTGCTTCTTTACTTATTTATGTGAGTGTCTTTATAAGCTTCAAACTTACAGTAATACGAACAGGTTGTTGAAGTACATTGTGTTTGTGTATATGTATCCAGGATGTATTATGCTAGGTTGGCAACCTTTGGCACGCGACTTGCCAGGGTAAGCACCCTGGTGGGCCGGGCCGGTTTGTGTAACATAAGAACATAAGAATGGCCGTACCGAGTCAGACCAAAGGTCCATCTAGCCCAGTATCTGTCTACTGACAGTGGCCAATGCCAGGTGCCCCAGAGGAAGTGAACCTAACAGGTAATGATCAAGTGATCACTCTCATGCCATCCATCTCCATCCTCTGACAAACAGAGGCTAGGGACACCATTCCATACCTATCCTGGCTAATAGCCATTTATGGACTTAATCACCATGAATTTATCCAGTTCTCTTTTAAATGCTGTTATAGTCCTAGCCTTCACAATCTCCTCAGGTAAGGAGTTCCACAAGTTGACTGTGCACTGCGTGAAGAAGAACTTCCTTTTATTTGTTTTAAACCTGCTGCCTATTAATTTCATTTGATGACCCCTAGTTCTTGTATTATGAGAATAAGTAAATAACTTTTCCTTATCCACTTTCTCCACATAACTCATGATTTTATATACCTCTATCATACCCTTCTTAGTCTCCTCTTTTCCAAGCTGAAGAGTCCTAGCCTCTTTAATCTTTCCTCACATGGGACCCTCTCCAAACCCCTAATCATTTTAGTTGCCATTTTCTGAACATTTTCTAATGCCAGTATATCTTTTTTGAGTGAGAAGACCACGTCTGTACATGGTATTTGAGATGTGGGTGTACCATGGATTTATATATAGGCAATAATATATTCTCAGTCTTATTCTCTATCCCCTTTTTAATGATTCCTAACATCTTGTTTGCTTTTTTGACCGCCTCTGCACACTGCGTGGACATCTTCAGAGAAGATGACTCCAAGATCTTTTTCCTGACTCTTTGTAGCTAAATTAGCCCCCATCATATTGTTTACCTGCTGCGTCTGTAGGCTCAGCCGATCGCGGCTCCCTCTGGCTGCGGTTCGCTGTCCCAGGCCAATGGGGATGGCGGGAAGTGGTGTGGGCCGAGGAATATGCTGGCCGCCACTTCCTGCAGCTCCCATTGGCCTGGAGTGGCGAACTGTGGCCAGTGGGAGCCCTGATCGGCCGAACCTGCGGATGCAGCAGGTAAACAAACCGGCCCAGCCCGCCAGGGTGCTTACCCTGGCAAGCCGCATGCCAAAGGCTGCCGATCCCTGTACTAGAGGCTAGAACCACAAAACTATTTTGGCTCTTTTCTGGCAGTTTAGGCACCTAAATCCAACCACCAATGAGATTTTCATAATCCCCAATCAGACTGCTGCCTAAGTTTAAAGGCATCTAAATTCCTTAGGTGACTGAGTTTCTGCAGTATTGTGAGGTTAATATTCTGACTTTGGGAAAAGTGCATCTGGACTTTTAGGGATGAATCCTGCAAGGTGCTCAGCCTGATCCAGCAAAGCACTTAATCATGAGTAGTCCCGTGTTAAACACATACTTAAATGCTTTGCTGGATTAGGCTACAGTGCACAATGCTTTCCAGGACTGAGTCCTTACTGAATACAAGTGGTCAAGACATCCGTTTGAATTCTTAACCCAAATACAGCAACTTAAGCACCACAATGCCTCCTAGCACCACACTAACCCATGATTTCATTACTGACTCAGAGGGAAGAATGTCACTGCTGTCTCTCTATTACTGCTTCTTGCCACTGGGTGCCTCCAGCACCATGTTGGGGTTTTAATTAAGTATTGACAGTAATGAAAGCATCTGCGATCATTCATGCTGCACTGTTGCCATGAGTATGAGACAAAACCAGGCCCAAAATGGACATTTATATTATTGCCACTATTTTTTTGTTTCAGGTTTAATGCATATGCTGTTAATTTGAGGGCGATAAATAGCTTTTGGAGAAAACTCATTTCCACACAGCTGCAGTTAATCAGAGTGTCGAGTGCACCAGACCTGAACACCCAGCTGGAACAGATGGCTGTGCCATGCTGCTGCTGCTGCACATCCCTATCTTCCTGTGAAGGTTAAGCTGGATTGCAGAACCCTGGGAATTTGAGTTTGCACAGGCTCATGCACATTCTGATTCTCCCCACAGCAGACCTAGTTGGGGAGAGCTTGACGGATTTTTACTTGAAACCCCCCTGGGGCCTGTGGTAGTTACATGAGAAGTTTAATAACCGCTGGAAAAAAGATACAAATTGGCCGATTTTTTTACATTTCCAGCAGCAATGCTGAGTTCAGCATGTAGCACTATCCTGGTTGTACGACATTCCTCAACGTTTCCATTCCAAGCTAAGGAGAAAATATCAGTCAGGTGGGTCACTGTTTGCAATGAATGAACCTCAGAAGAACAGCAGCAGTTATCGGGGTGTGGGGGGTGTCATCTGTACGTTTCAAAGTGCTTTACACAGATAGGTCAGTGTTTGTGTCTTCACTTCACAGACGGGGTAGCTGAGTCACAGTGAGGGAAAGGTCAACATTTTCAGACCTGAGTGCCTAAAGTTAGATACTGCCTAAAGATGTCTTTAGGGACCATAGCCTGATTTTCCGAGTTACTGCACAGAACATCTGCAACTTCAAGAGAAGCTAATGGGAGTCAATACCGAGCATAGACAGGACAAGGCTCAAAATGAGAGGAGAATTTGGTTCCTACACTACATGTCATGCTCAAAGCATCACCTAGTTGTTGGTAAGATGATTATTTATCATTTGTGTTCCATGCACATGTCAGGTGCTTTCAAAACACAGCCTTTGCCTTAAAGAGCTCCTAGTTCATGAAAACAAGTAACAGGTAAAATGTGAGCAAAGGGAATAAGCATGCAATCAAGGAAGTTATTTTTAATTCACATATTAGTTATCCCCAGATGCCCCTTTACCAAGTCACTATTAGATGACTAATTTCCTCTGGGTGTCATTGTTACATGGGTCTTGAATACAATACAGCAGTGACTGCGCAAATGCCATGACTATTATGGGGTGAGTCTTCAAAGGTCAGAGTATCAGTTCCTCTCACAAATGCCATTACATTAGGCCCCAGCTGGAATTGGTGTGAGACACATTAAACTCAGTGGGTCAAAATCATCTCTGTTGTAACTTCATTGATTTAAAGAAGGTAGAAGTAGGAATACGTTTGCCCCATCATGAAGTTGTGATGTAAGGCAAAACCTAGTCCCCCAGAATGGAAGGCAAGCAGGACCGCTAGGGGTTTTAGCAAACTATGCGCACGGCAATTTCGCCGCCCCGCGCCCTGGTCCTGCGGCTCCGGGGGAGCTGCCGCAGTAGTGCCTGCAGAGGGTCCGCTGGTCTGCGGCTCCGGTGGAGCTGCCACAGTGGTGCCTGCAGGAGGTCCACCAGAGCCGTGGGAGCAGCCAACCATCCGCAGGCATGACTGCGGCAGCTCCACCGGAGCTGCCTGCCGCCCCCTCCGGCAAAATGCCGCCCACCAATAATCCTGGCGCCCTAGGTGATTGCCTAGGCCACCTAAATGGAAGCGCTGGCCCTGAAAGCAAGTGCACACTGATATTCCCTGAGAGGGAGGAATCTGGAAAGAGGTGACAGTGGATGGCTGAGTAGACATGAATGTGGCAGCAAAACATTCCAGGGCAGGAGCATGCTATCTGTGCTGCTCTTGCATGACCTTTTAGGTTGGATATTAGGAAAACCTTTTTCACTCAGAGAGTGGTGAAGCAGTAGAATGGGTTACCTAGGGAGGTGGTGGAATCTCCTTCCTTAGAGGTTTTTAAGGTCAGGCTTGACAAAGCCCTGGCTGGGATGATTTAGTTGGGAATTGGTACTGCTTTGAGCAGGGGGTTGGACTAGATGATCTTCTGAGGTCCCTTCCAACCCTGATATTCTATGATTCCATGATATTGTATGACCTAACCTGGAAGACTGAGCTCACTTCTAGGAACTATATTACTAGATTGGGCTCAGAGAAGAGTAACAAAACGGTCAGATACTTAATGTGGGAGCCTTACGAGGAAAAATTAAAAGAGCTAAATACTGGCTAAGCAATCATCCTGAGGGAGATGGGTAAAAGTCTATACTAATTTGACAGGTGTAAACGTGCAGGAGGGAGAGAAATTGTTTAGTGTGATACACAGAGGTATAACTAGCTGTAATAGGATATAACTAAGAAAGGCAAAAATTGGACTTTGTATCAGAAACATTCCTGGACTATGGGATATTTTAGGCTGTGGAATAGTCTCCCCAAAGGAAATGAGGAAAATCCAGTTACTTAGAATATTTAAGATAAGAGTGAACAAAGCACTGACGGATGTACAATAGGCACTAACCTATGGCAAGGGCTAGTTCTATGCTCTTATTACTCTGTGAAGTTCATTAATTAGAGATGTTACCCTAAAATTTGACATTCCTGTGTGTACCCCAGAATTTGATAATGCTGCAGTCAGCAATTTTGTATGTTCAGCCACAGCCAGCTGAAAACCAAACATCACATAGCTAGGGAAATCTTAGGCCTTTGTGAGGCAAGGTCAGACAGCTGCACACTTGCAGTTTATTAATCAGGATTGGAGGATGGGCCAGAAAGTTAACAAGTATCGAAGAGAGTGAATGAATAGCAACCTTGGGTATGCCCTGAATAACGGTTATGACTAGAAATGTTTTGCTGATAAGAGCTAATGAGTAGTTTTGCTGAAATTAGGAGAATTGATGACCCACTAGGAGTCACTATAGGTTATGTGCTTTGTTTGAAATTAGCTAAAAAAGATTAGGCAAAAGAATATGCTTTGGAGCAGTCCAAGAAAGCTTTCTTTGGGCAAGGATCTGACAGCTAAAGTCCTAGCAACTAGCTGGAAGGCAGGGCCCCTGGAAGGCTGGCCATTGATTCCTCAAATCCATTTCTTAAATCTAGCTAAATATATTTGTTTTGAAATGCTCTAAACACTACTGAGGCAGAGAGAGAGAGAGAGAGAGAGAGAGTTTGTTTGTGTGTGTGTGTGTGTGCGCGCGCGCCTATCTGAAAGCTAAAAAAAAGTAGTGTTTTAGGGGAAAGCACTCCTGGTTTGTATCAATTATTTATCAGATGGAAGAGCAGTATCCCCACTGACTTATTCCTGACACCACCTGGGGAGAAATAGTTGTCACCACTGCTTTGGGTTCCAAGAAACCCAGGGTAACAGAGCTGCACCCCACCTTAAGTCCTGGACTCAAATACCCCAGAACTTTGGCAGTGTTCATACACATTTTGCAAATGGTCCCAATGTTTACAATGGGTTCAATCTGCCCACCTTACATTTTGAAATATTTGAAATCTGTATCTGGTGATGAATTTTGCCTCCTGTGCCCATCTTTCTTGTGCACTGCACCCACCACATGTTAATGGTAGCTCCCTTTGAATTCTAATGTTAGAATTTTAAGTGACGTCTTGCCTCAGTTATTCCTGGTGTCAGCTCTGTAAATTGTACCTCCTTCCTGACTCTACAGTGCATTTAAGAAGTTTGCTATTAACCCCTGGGTAAATAATGAGGGATGCAGAAAAGGCAAGTATTGTCTTATTCATAGATTCCAGGGCTAGAAGGGACCTCGAGAGGTCATCAAGTCCAGTCCCCTACCCTCCTGGCAGAACCAAATACTGTGCAGATCATTGTTGATAGACATTTATCTAACCTACTCTTAAATATCTCCAGAGATGGAGATTCCACAACCTCCCTAGGCAGTTTATTCCAGTGTTTAACCATTCTGATAGTTAAGAAACTTTTTTCCAATGTCCAACCTAAACCTCCCTTGCTGCAGTTTAAGCCCAATGCTTCTTATTCTCTCCTTAGAGGCTAAGGTGAACAAGCTTTCTCCCTCCTCCTTATGACACCCATTAGATACCTGAAAACTGCTATCATGTACCCTGTCAGTCTTCTCTTTTCCAAACTAAACAAACCCAATTCTTTCAGACTTCCTTCACAGGTCATGTTCTCTAGACCTTTAATCATTCTTGTTGCTCTTCTCTGGACCCTCTCCAATTTCTCCACATCTTTCTTGAAATGCGGTGCCCAGAACTGAACACAATACTCCAGCTGAGGCCTAACCAGCAGAGAGTAGAGAGGAAGAATGATTTCTCATGTCTTGCTCACAATACACCTGTTAATGCATCCCAGAATCACGTTTGCTTTTTTTTGCAACAGCATCACACTGTTGACTCATATTTAGCTTGTGTCCACTATAACCCCTAGATCCCTTTCTGCTGTACTCCTTCCTAGACAGTCTCTTCCCATTCTGTATGTGTGAAACTGACAGGGGGCCGCAGACAGGGGAGTCGTGAAGATGTCCATTGCAGCAGACAGTTGGGAAATTCTGGCAGCTGAGCAGAAAGAATGGAGAACCACAGTGAGGAAGTGATGGATAGACTAACAGACAAATAGATCTTCAAGAAGACTAGACTTAAGAACCTCAGCCTAAAAATGGCTCATTTATTATGGCTCTAGGCAAGCTATTATTGTTCCTCTTTTTCCAACACATTGATACTCTGGCTTTCCCCAAAAGCGAGGTATGATGACACAGACATTCACAGCAAGAATGCAGAGGGTTCTGTTTGTCTTCTCCTCAATCCTATGCATGCACACAGATGTTTACTATGACAACATGGCTGACAACAGTTGCTGTGCAAACACACACTACAGCTGAGTTTTCCAAGATGAGCACTGATACATGTGCCCATATATCCGAGAGCTGGACTCAGAGAATTACTGACAATCCTAAAGATAGACGGATGGAGAGAAGATGCTACTCTTGCTACAGATGCTTATAAAGCTTCTGACATGGGCAGTATGTAATGTCAGCTGCAAAGTTAAAAAGAGCTCTCTGAGGAGGAGTTCTCATGGCACCACAGCAGCACTTCAATGCCCTGATGTTGCAGACTGGGAGATGACTAAGTTTAATCAATATGACTTGACAGGATGGGAAGATACTGTCTTCGGTCATTAAACCTTGTAAAGCACAAGGCCATAGGTCAAAAGTGATTTAGCAAGAGACTGTGAGCTGAGTACTATTCCTGGCCCTGCCATTGCCTCTATAATATCTCACATCTCACAATATTTCAGTGCTTCACCTTCTTTTGCAAAGTCTATATTCTCACAACAACCCCAAGAAGCAGGGCAGTACTATTACCCCCTTTGTAAAGATTGAGAACTGAGACATAAAGAGACTAAGTGACATGCCCAAGATCTTATAGGAAGTTTGTGGCAGAGTAGTGCATTGAATCCCTGATTCCTGAGTTCAAGGTTAGCACCCTAAACACTGGGCCACTGTTCCTTTCTACTCAATCTTCCTTCATTCCACTCACATGGCTTTTGGCTAGTTACAAACACTTTGTGCCTCAGATTACCCTTGGTTTTGGATATACATTTTTCACAGGTGTGCAGTGAGACTTAGTTTGTAAAGCATTCTGAATTGCTGAGATGACCTATACTCACTCCATGTTCTATAATAATCATTGGTCATTAATATCTTACAGTCCATATGTGAAATCAGATAATAGCATCATTTTAGTTTTGTTGCATTTTAAATAAAATCCTCTCATTATTTTCCAGTCCATCCACCCATCCATTTGCATTTCTATGACACCCATCTACAGAGCATTTAGACTCTGTGATTAGTTCTCTAGATTGTAAGCCATGCCTCGGAATGTTCAGTAACCTCCCACAATGGTAATTCTGGGAATACAAGGCCAGGCATGGCAAAAAGTGGCAATAAAACTCATCTGCCCCATTTCTTTATTCCTATTGCACTGCGTTACTTTTGGTAGATTGAATGAAGATTATGAATAGACATAAATTGGAAGCAGTACAGTGGGCATCAAAAAGGGAGCAATATTACTGAGATTCCTACTAACAATATTGAGCAGCCTGAAAATCACAAGCAACCCTACAATAATAAACCAATGCGCACAGTGTAACTCTCTGAAGTGACCCTACAACACCAGACCATCCTTAGGAACAAACCTGTGAGTAAGTAGCATGCACAGTCAGTGCTTAAGAGCAGTCCTGCAACACCTAAGCAGTGCATACAGACCAGCATGGGCAAACAACCCTGCATTAACAAACTAGTGAATAGAGCTCAATGCTAAGAAAAAACCTTCTGATTACAAAAATGTATGCAGCCCAGCATCACAATAAAGGAAAAAATCAGTACACAGAGTTTAACACTAAGTCAAAAGCAATGGCCACACAAGTCTTATCAGCTATGGGCATGCAGGTTTCTCACTACCAGTAACAGGATGCCATCTGAAGCCGCCATCATTCAAATGAGGATGTCTAAACTTTTTGAACACAGTAGATCTCCCAAACAATCTAAAGAGAACATTCCCCCAGGCTGAGCTAGCAGGGCTGTGCTAAAGCTTGTCTGAGCTAGAAGGTACTTTTACAGTAATAAGAGCAGACTGCTCCTATCAGTCCTTTCAACACTTTTGGTGAACTAGCACATGGCATCCCAGCAGAATGAACTGGCTCCTTAGGAGCTGTTTCCATTAAAATAGTCATCAATCTGAATGCAATTTACATGAGCTCTTCCCATCCACATCAGAGCTGAAAAGGAAATGCTTTGACAGAGAAAAGCACTTAGATGAGAAAAGGCCTGCACATGAAGTTCTGTATCATACTCAAGAGCTTGCTATTAGATCAATTTGTGCGCCTCAATTGTCTCTGCTGCTCAGAGCTCAGTCCTTATAGGTTCACAATCCTCGCACATACCCCTGTAAGAGACTGAAGTTGTGTGTAGGTGATCTTTCTGCAGTCACCTGCAAATGAGAGGAAGATGTTTAAGTGCTAATGTGTTCTGCATGTATTTATGTACGTATATGTGGAAGTGTGTGGAGACACAGGGAGAAGTCCATGCTGTGTGGGAATATGGGGGAGTCTATTCTGTATGCATGGGTGGGCTCACACATGTGCTGCTTAGTGTGTACAGGAACATAGATGGGATTGCTGCATGTGTGGCAGTGTGTACTTCGACTTTCAGACAGTCTTTGACAAGGTCCCTCATCAAAGACTCTTAAGCAAATTAAGCTGTCATGGGATAAGAGGGAAGATCCTCTCATGAATCAGTAAGTCTTTAAAAGAAAAGAAACACAGTGTTGGAATAAATGGTCAGTTTTCAGAATGAAGAGACTTAAATAGTGCTGTCCTCCAAGGGGTCTGTACGATGACCAGTGCTCTTCAATATATTCATAAATGATCTGGGAAAAGCGGTGAACAGTGAAATGGCAAAATCTGCAGATGATACAAAACTTCTCAAGATAGTTAAGTCCAAAGCTGACAGCAAAGAGATACAAAGTGATCTCAGTAAACTGGGTGACGGGGCCACAAAATGGCCAACAAAATGAAGTGTTGATAAATGCAAAGTAATGTATATTGGGAAAAATAATCCCAACTAAACATAAAAAATGATGGGGTCCAAATTAGCTGTTACCACACAAGATCTTGGAGTCATCATGGATAGTTCTTTGAAAACATCCCGTACAATGTGCAGTGGCAGTCACAAAAGCTAACAGAACGTTAGGAACCATTAGGAAAGGGATAGCTAATAAAACAGACAATATCATAATGCCACTATATAAACCCATGGTACACCCACAGCTTGAATATGGTGTGCCGTTCTGCTTACCTCATCTCAAAAAGAGATGTATTAGAATTGGAAGATGCGGAGAGAGGGGCTATGAAAACAATGAAGGGTATGGAATAGCTTCCATATGAGGAAACATTAAAAAGACTGGGACTGTTCATCTTAGAAAGAGACAGCTAAGGAGAGGAGAGGAGAGGGGGATCTGATAGAGGTCCATGCAATCAAGAATGATGTGGAGAAAGTGAATAGAGGAGTGTTATTTACCCCTTCATAAAGCACAAGAACTAGGAGTCATCCAACTAAATTAATAAACAAATATAAGGAAAAGCAGCAGATCCAGACTAACACGGCTACCCCTCTGAAATATAAGGAAGTACTTCTTCACACAATGCACAGTCAGCCTGTGGAACTTGTTGCCAGGGGGTGCTGTGAAGGCCAAAAGTATAACTTGGTTTAAAAAAGAATTAGATAAGTTCATGGAGGATAGGTTCCTCAATGGCAACAAGCCAAGATGGTCACGTACACAACCCCATGTTCCAGATGTCCCCAAACCTTCAATTGCCAGAAGCTGGGACTGGATGACAGGGGATGGATCGTCGGAATTGCCCTGTTCTGTTCATTCCCTCTGAAGTGTCTGACAGTAGCCACTGTCAGAGACAGAATGGGCTAGATGGACCATTGGTTTGATCCAGTATGGCACTTCTTACCATAGATGAGTACAGGGATGTGTGCAAGTGTGCAGGTACTGCACATATAGGAGTGTGCATGGGTCTCAGAAGAAGCTATTATAACAATATAGCTCTTATATAGCTATTTTCATCAATTACGTACACAGCTGTGTGAGTTTATGTGATCTGCATGTGTGGTGTGGGTGAATGGTTATGTGAGTGTACGCATGTGTGCAAGCTGTATGTGGATGTTTACAGTTGTGTGTAAATGCACGTATAAATATGTTTGTGGAAGTGTGTGGGGGGTGGGGAGTATATACTCCCTGTGTATTTCCCAGTGAGCACATGTAGCTAATATATGTATGCAAGTATGTGACGCGTTGGGATGGTAAACCAAAGGAAACCCTATAGTCTCTGCTAGCAATGTCAAAGAATATTAACTTCTCACAGGGGGCTGACATGGGCTGGACAGGCAACATCAGATGGTTTCAGATAGTTCAGTTAGATCAAGAGGCGAGGGCCGGGGGGAGAGAAAGCCTTTCACACGCATGTGCAGAGATTGAGTGTATTTTATTTAATTTTTGTAACTCTGCCTCCTGCTGACCTTGAAGATAAAACTCACCCTCTCCCTTCGCTAGGCTTCCCGTCTGAAGTTTGAAGCTATAGCTTAATCTCTAGAAACGAAGGTGCTTGTAACCCCTCCTCGCTGTCACGGGCTGTTTGTGGGTGCTGGCAAGGAGCAGCACTTACTAACACCTGCATAATTGATATTCACTAGACATTTACAAATCAGACAAGACCAAAAGAGGCTAAAGTGGAAAGGAGCCATTTTCAGCAGGGAGCAGAGCACAAGGAAATAAAAAGATGAATAAACCTGTCACAGCCCTTTTCTTTATGGAGCTGAGGCACAGTCATTAGGTACCCGCAAAGAAAGCATGCTGGATATATGGCTCCTAATACATCGTCCATAATACAGCGGTGTGCAGAAGGCATACTACTTTTCAAACAGTTGTCAGAGGTAGAAATAAATACATTGTTTTATTGGGAAAAAATGACCAAAAGGATAGCAAGTGAGCATTTGGACGGCATGAGGAGGAGCCCGTGAGCTGTCTGCGGCAGCCTTTTTTCAAAGTCATTACTTGTCAGCAATGGGAAAATTATTAAGCTTTTATTATTATTTTTCTCTTTATAATTTGGATGAATGTTTTACTGCTCATAAAAAGTGATTGACTGGAAGTGCTAGCTAGAGAAAAAACTATGCAAACACAGAGCTGCGCCAAGTGTATCTCCATCCAGAACTGTGGTACACCTTCCACTCCAGAGCTGGGTCTCCTTCCGTTGTCCAGCTTGACCTCTATCTCTCTGCTATTCCAGGCCTAGGGCCCTGACACAGCATTCCTCACTCCTCATCTGGATCCTCCTCTGTTTTTCCACTCCTGCCTCTCTTACCCCTCTGTCAATGCACCTCAATCTTCACCTGTATTTCCCCTTGGAATTCCAGGCTTGGCACCCCACAAATCTTTACTAACGTATGGCCACCCTGATTTGCAGCTGTTGCTGAATCACACACAGCTTTGCCAATATGCCTCTTTCCCAGTTTCCTAGTCTGGGGCAGCTTTGTCAATATACCTCAGTCCTGACCTGCAACACCCCTGCCATTCTAAATCTGGGCCTCTCCTGTGCACAGACAGACAATTGTGCTAGCTTGCTAAAACACATGGGCTAGTTTGTGATATCAAATGTCCACTGGAGATTGGACTGAGAGACCACCGAACAAATGTCACTTGGGACCAGCCCGAGCTCTGAACACAGCTTCCCAGTGAGTGCATTATCCCAGAGCAACACTGAAACTCTTTGTTGTAGTCCTTTGTAATAGCCCAGCTGTGCACTAGCACCTTAAACCAACTAACAAAATAAATACTCTGGACCAAAATTTTATTGCTATTTTCTGGGTATTATTCAAACAACTTCATGACAACAGCCATTCCCTCCCCATTGCTCTGATCATTAGCCCATGCTGCCGCTACATTACATAATGAGAATTCAGGAGGTCTGTCTGACATAAGCCATCTGTCAACCTTTGGTAACTTTTGTCCTCCTGACGAGTACCTTATACTCTGCAACCAACAAAGCAGCTGCTGCAAGACTATCACACAGCTGATCCCAGATTTCTTCATAGGCAGGCTCATTTCAGAACCCAGCATCACGTTGCAAACCTTTGTATTTGCTCTAAGGGGTAATCCCTGAAGCCAAGCTCCTGCCTGACCAACTTCTATCCACCACAGGAAGTAAGGCATTCACCCCTCTCAGAATATTACTGACAAACTGGATACAATCAAATAAGGAACATCCCAATCCTGAAACTGAACCTGAATGGAACTTTTCCTGAGGTTCGAAGAAGTTCAGTTTATTTTTTTTTTCTTTTTCACGCAGCTCTGCATGGCAGAGTTCTGGCTTAGATGAGAAGTGCCACATCATCAGTGAGGAAAGGTAATTAGTTAGGAGTGATGCTCACCAGCATTTCACCACCAGCAGTGCTTACCCACTCTCTCTGTCTGCCCTCTCACCTGACTGTTTGCCACCTTTGATTCCTTTCTAAAACCCTTCTTCCTTCTTGCCCCACATCCTCCTCTTCCACACAACATCTTCCTGACTTTTTCAAAGAGAAAATCAGCAAAATCCAATATGAGCTCCCCTCTGATCCTAAGCAGCAGATCCTGGTTTGGTGCTCCCAGGAAATGCAAAAACCCTGAACGCCTGATACTTCGCCCTAAGGAGAGGGGAGGAGAGACATTTCTTTCTGACCCTAAACTTGGTAATCAGTGAACTCCATGGATGTGATAAAAAATTCCAGTAGTAAACTATGTAACTGTGTTGATATTGCAAGATGCATGAGGATCCAAGTGACTGTGGATTCAAAATATGACAGCAACAAAAACTACCCTCCCCCTTAGCTACTGTTAGTTCTTCCCTAAATTTAGTAACCAGGGAAAGTAAAGAGTGAGATGTGATCAGCTCTTGCAGCCTTTCTCCTCTACCCCCACCTTGAAGCTATCAGCCTCCTCTGAGTTAAGGTCTAGGTCTGATTTCTTCCCTTTGATGACCACCTGTGTAACTTCTCCACTACCCTCAAGAATGTATAAATCTGCAATTCAGACATGCGGAAAAAGCCAGGGCATCAGAGTAGTCATATGTCCTCTCAATAAGGGTGAGTTATGTCTTCATTTAATTAAGTCCTCCACTCACTCTGCAGTTAAGCTTTATTCACCTCATTTCTTAATGTAACATAAACAAGTTTTACGGGTCATTACACAGACAGCGGGCCACATACTGGCTGAACCAGATCTGCTTAAGAAAAAAGGCTTCTGTGATAAGATGAGCCTTAGATGGCAAATTCATTTGGCTGCAAGCATTTGGGGAGTGCTGTGAAATGTACAAATGACATGCAGGTAAATTACACAGGACACCCAAAAGGTACTTTTAAAGCTGGGGTAGATCTCCCTTCTGCAATCTCCTCTTCCTCAACACACATTTAACTGTGGACAAACATCTTCTGAATCTAGAGGTTAGGCAGGGACCAGACAACTCAATGCATTTGTAATTTTCAGCCAGAATTTAAACTCAGGTCTCCAAAGGTAGAACTCTAGAGCCCTAAACAACTAAAAATCTAATCTGCACTAAGATATTTGCTTCCTTTATGGAAGGAAGCTGTTTGTAGAACCTCAAAGCAATAAATCCTGCAGGTTCATATCTTTCTGGTGGTACCTAAGAGAGAAGCATACAGCTCCACTTAGCAATGATGCCCACTGGGCCAGTTCCCCACTAATCCCTATAAATCCATTCTAAAATATTAATCAAACTAGTTCTTACCTCAGATTCACTTGTGATCTAACTGTTCTCCTTTTGAGGTGAAAGTGGACAAGAATCAGAAGTCCTGCTTGGTAACTAGCCGTTTAGCAGATAAAATAGTGGGCTAGACAGGGGCAATTTGGTAAGTGTTGTTGCTGATATTCCAATTCCAAAATTCCAGGGTCTAGGGACTACTTCACATTTGGGGGATACATCTCACTAACTTATTTTAGTCATTAGAGATCCCCGGAAACTTTTTCAAGTATAGATGTGTATTAGTTACTTTCCCAATACATCAATCAATACATTTGAACTGCCTTAAATTCACCCAGCAGTTTAATTGGATAATGTGAAAATCCCCCTTCAGTTGGATAGTATTCCCTTTTTCAGTTTGGGACAGTCAATATAAACAAGTGGGATTTAATGGTCTTTAATGGATTTATACCCACTTATATGAGGACTGACAGACACTTACTGTTTCTGTGCACTGTTAAACAGCTCTTGTATTCTAACCCAAGTGGCAGCTGTATTTCAATGGTGGGGAAAATGATGCTTGGCTAGATTAGACAGAAAGATTAGGTATAAAGCACTTTGGGACCTTTAAGGAGGAAAGCTGGTATATAAGATTTTGTTGTTATTAACTCACACAATCATCTTCTGCACAACCAATATTTTACAGTAATAAGAAGTAATAATTGACATTTACAGCTGCCTTCATCCCACAAGGCTTCACAAAGTTATAATCAAAAAGCACCCCTGAAATGCTGCCACCACTGGGGCAGAGGACAGCATCCAACCGTACATAGTTAGAAGGAGAGAGAGAATTTAACAACGCCATCATCCATCCATCTTAGTTATTGCTCAATCATTCATTGCCATAGTGTAAGAGCTCCTCTTATGAAAAAGTGCCATGGGATTATTTATGCCCATGCTGATCCAGCACAGAGAGGACCTCAATGCTTTGGCCCATCTGAAAGACCTACACTTAGCTTTCTGAATGTATCTGCCTCAGAATGATGCAGAACTAAGACTACTGAGATCTGAATCTGTGTTTTGGGGAGCCTATGTAGTCGCAGATTTATAGACTTTAAGGCCAGCAGGGACTATAATTATGCATTCTGACCTCCTGCATAATACAGGCCATGGAATCTCACACAGTACTTGAAATTGTTCCCTCTCCAGGATATACACATACTCCACTTCACGTGGAAAACCTGCACTTCTCAGGCAAAAAACACAGCATTGCCCATCACAGGATATACAGGGATGGGGGTGATCTGGTACTACATACAAATTGGCATGTTGAGTAGAGTGGTGCTTGGGAATTTTTTCATAAAACTTTATCCAAAAATGTGACTTCATCATAACTGAAACTTACCATGGAAACGTATTGGGGCCAATACAATTTTTGTTGGGAATGTTTTTCAGGTCCAGGATGGATTTTCTGATCGAAACCAGAGAGAAGAGACCTACCCACTCATAGCACAGTGGCTGGGGCAATCATGTTGGATGTGGGATACCAAGTTCAAATCCCTACGCTGCCTGGGTCAGGACTTGGATCTGGTTCTCCCTAACCCCAGCTGAGGGCCATAACCACTTAGGTAATGGCTACTTTGAAGTGAGCATCTCTGTTCTTTCATGAAATCTTTAGAAAGGTCTAAGATTTTATTCTGATGAGTAACAAAACCAAATGTCAAACCCTCTAAATTTGTTGTAAAACGGAATTCGTGTCTTCTGGCCAACCCTAACGTTGAGTGAATCACTTACATATTACAGCCCGGACAGAGAGAAAAATATAAGATCAACTCGCACACATCCTGCCCCATTAAGTACACGGAGTTAATCATAATTATGTTAAATTATGCCAAGCATTAACAGAGGTAATCATAGAGCAATTATATCTTGGTTCATTTAGCAACAGAGATACGAATTCTTGTAAAAATCTGAACTGGCCTTTGTATTCAAAAGAAATTACGTTGATTTCACTTAATGGTATCTAATAGCAGGAATGTTTAGGACAATTTGGCTTTTGGGAGGATACAGTTTAATGCAAGGACTTGTTTGATTAGTACCATACTAGTAATTCTGTTCTGGTTTTGTGTATGCATATGTGTGGATTCAGTTCCTTTGAAGCTTGATATACCACAATGTGCAGGAAATGTGCAAGCAAAATGAATTGCAGTGTTAAATTACCATAGTGATCTCTGGTATATTAAGAGAATTCTGTTGGTAATAATAACAGTTAGCTCTTATATAGCACTTTTCAGCAGTATATTGCAAAGTGCTTTACAAAGGAGGTCAGCAGCACTGGCCCCATTTTACATCTGGGGAAACTAAAGCCCAGGAAGGGAAGGACTTTCCCAAGGGCACCCAGAAGACCAGTGGGAGAGCCAGGAACAGATCTCCTAAATCCTAGGCCAGTGTGCTAATCAGTGGGCCATGGATCTTATTGGACAAAAATAAAAGATTAATTTATAGAGTTTTAGATTTTATACCATCATTAGCCAGTGCCTTTCGGATGCACACCTTGTGAGTGTTATCCATGCTTTTGTCACCTCAAGATTGGGCTACTGCAATAAGTTACCTCCTTGATAAAGCACTCTGAGAGCTACTGAGGAAAAGTGCTATATAAGGCTACACCCTAATTACACCCAGAAACTGAAGCTTGGGCAAAATGTGTTGTTCTGCTTGGTAAGCAGGGGATTTCGCCATAAGCATATTCAGTCACTGCTCCATACTCTGTACTGGCTGCATGTGGGTTTCTAAATGGAATGGAAGGTATTGGGTTTGGCCTCTAACTCTCTGCATGGCTGTTATTTTAGACCTTAGTCCATCCCATGCTTTGCTGCACATTGGGCTACCCACATTTGCCATCCTTGCCCGTCAACTGCCTTTCTCTCCAAATCTTTCCATTTCACGTTGAGGTGCTTGATGTCGTTCAGAACTGTTTGCTTCCATGTTATTCACAGTATTCTTTTCTCTTCTTCTTGCATTTTCTGGCTTCCATTCACGGGCGGTATTTGTTAAGCATTCTTTTTCCATTCTCAGCACATGTCCCAGCCATTGATGTCTTCTTTTGTAGATTATTTGTGGAGAGGCTGCTTCGTCCAGAAATTTTTCTGACTTCTTCATTCGTCTTCCTATCTCTCTCTGTTATTCCCAATATTCTTCTCAGACATTTGTGATGAAATGCATCCCAGTTTTGCATATTTTTCTTGGTAAGTTGCCATGTCTCACAGCTATATGTTGTGATGGCGCTAACATGGTGCTAACATGGCTGTTAGAGCTCCGATTAAAATTGGTGCTGGAGCAGGAGTCTTACTGTAAAATAGGGAGAGTTTGCTAGCAGGCAGGTTCTGTGAGGGCCATGAGACTTTGGAATTCTTTCCCCCTTGGTCCATAATTGCCTGATTCTGATAACTTTCTGGGCATATTGCAAAGCTCATCTTTTGTTCCAGGCATTTGGAAATAAAGAGGAATAATGAAGGGATAGAGGACTGAGTGGGTGGGGACATGATTTGACCTTTTGAATTGCCTGGCTCATGGGTGGTGGGTTGAATTATACTGCTGCACTTAGGGTAATATTTGCACTGAATTCTCATGTCATGGATGCCTACCGAATGCAGACAGGTGCCCTTTTTAGCATTTTTACAAATATAAATACATTTACCAGGCACTGTTTCTTTTGACAAAGCTGCAGAAAAATGTGACACATGGAAAAATTCAAAAATGCATGGATTGGCGCACAGAGCTAAGAAACTAGAATAACATGTCACATATATTTTCATTTTCTGTTGCTGTCGAGGGGGAAATCTTGGACCTATTATAGTTCATGGGAGTTCTTGCGACTTTCAGAATTGTTGGATGAGTCTTCCATGCAGATGCACAGGTGGCTCATTTTATTTATTATCTGTTAAGAGCCAATGGTGTGATCGACACATTACAAGACCCAGCTGAAGTCAGGGTCACTGCCTGGAGGAATTCAGTTCTGCATAGATTCTTATACCTTGCTCGTAGAAAGATGCAGTAGGGAAAAAAAATGTACTAACTGTCCTAAAGGATGGTGCTAATTTAAAGCATTCCTTATAATATTTGGTTCTAATAATGGATTGGTGACAGCATTTTTACAAGCAAGGGCTAATGTTTTGGATTTATTTTGGCTCTGAAGCTTCATGCTTACAGAGCAGAAAACAAAAGTCACAGAAGTGAAAGATGGAGAAGCTCTAGTAGATCACTTAATGAGCCCCAGTGAGGGCAGTCCCCTTGGCAAGTTAAGTATAAAAGTGATACTACAGTGGATAATAATCAGAACTCCAAGAAGAAACCGTTTCCCGGGAACAAGAAAGAAGGATAACACTGCAATAGGAGGCTTTAGTTAATATTAGACAAGTCCCAGGCTGTGGGAATGTCCGTTTCCATTGGCTACATGAAAGCTGGGCTGGGGTTTAGGACTGCAGATATGCGCCAGGCAGAAAAAAAAGGCTTGTGATTAGGAAACAGTTGAAAGGAAAGTAAAATGAGCTTCCTTCACTCATGGCCATTTGAATCATGACAGAAATAGAAACATCTTCTGCTATTGGTCTGGTCAGCCATGGGACAGCTACTGCCACTGGCACTGGTAACTGGCTAGCTGCTGGTAGAACTGCACTGCTTTGACTGGAACAGATAACTCCCCCACCCACCCTACAATGGTATTTTAAAAAAGAAAAAAAAATCAATGTATGAAAATTTCCACTTGGCTCAACCTCTTTTAAACTAACACACTCAATGTTTATGGGAAATAAATCCAATCCCAATATTTCTATAGAGATCAAATCACAGATGTTTGAGATGGAAAAGATATTTCTACATCTTTATCTTATTATCTCTAATCCATTCCCTCCTGCCTCAGCACCAGGCCAGGTTTGTTCCCTACAATATGTTTGCCAGTGCGTTGTGCAATCTGGTTTTAAATGTGCTAAGCAATGGTGGTGCCAGAACCTCCCTGGGGAGACTAATCCACCATTCAATAGGTCTCATTCTTATGAAATTTCTCCTGAAATTCAGCCTAAATATATTTAATCTTAACTGCAGCCCAATACTCCTAGTTACACCCTCTGTGCATCACCCTAATCAGTTCCTTACCTTTCTCGGTATTTACACACTTTGAATGCTTACGGCAGGGGCAGACTATTTTTTGTCATGGTCTGAATTTCTTGGTCAATGTATAGTGCAGAGAAAAGAATACAAAAATAATAACAATAATGATAATAATAAGTAAATAAAAAGATTTTGCTGTCTGTTGATCAGAATTTGGCCCACAATCTGCCTATTGACTACCCCGGCTAACATCATGCTCCCTCTTAGTCTCCAGTTAGCCAAATTATGTGAACTTATGTCTTGCATTGTTTCCTGCAGCACCCCAATCATTTGGGTTGGTTTTTTTAATTCCAATTTTGCTATATCATTTTCATATTTGGGCAACTCAGAACTGAATTCAGTATCCTAGGTCACTCCTCTCAGGGATGAAATGCCTCTGCTTCAAGTTCTTTCATAGAATCATAGAATATCAGGATTTGAAGGGACCTCAGGAGGTCATCTAGTCCAACCCCTGCTCAAAGCAGGACCAATCCCCAGACAGATTTTTGCCCCAGACCCTTCAATGGCCCCCTCAGGGATTGAGCTCACAATGCTGGGTTTAGCAGGCCAATGCTCAAACCCCTGAGCTATCCCTCCCCCCATTTCTTAGCTCTTCCTTAACTTCTGGCATGCTATCAGAGCAGTGTACACAAAGCTGCTGCCCTACGAACCATCCTGGCATCTGAGTTCAAGGGGACTGGGGCTACTGTAACCCACACACCTCCAGTGTGTGGTGTTCTGTCCCATCTAGTGGCCCTGAGACCACTTAGAGAGAGAAAAAAAATGAGTCTGCTCTACAGCTTTAGCTAACAGCCACAGGGCTTTTAGTTCATGCAGTAGAGGCTCATGCACTAAGCTCCAGAGGTCCCAGGTTCAATCCCGGCGACCAGGATCTGTTGGCGTTACACTAGCACGTATATCTCTGCAGTGCTCTCCTCTGGGACATACGCCAGAGAACAATCATGGCCTCCTGGGCGAGACATCTATTTTCTTTTTAAATAATATTAGCTGGAAGGGTGCCAGTTTGTCATCTTTGCATGTTTGTGGATGGACTTTTTGACATGGGTTTTAGGACTTTTATACGCCTCCTGAAGCAAGAGCCCTTCAGTTTGAGGCTTTAAGTCACCTATTCCCGCAGTAGACTGATCCATGGTAGTTTTACGTACCTCTGTCGCTGTCTGACTGAGTTGCTATGCTGCAGCAGACGGGCCTGGAATGCCCATCACAATGCAATACTTCTTGAACTTTATTAGTAGCCTTAGTGGCATATGGACCTCATGAATTACTTCACTCACTATGGTTCAAGCACCTTCCATGTGGTTTCTGTAAACAGCCAAGGTGGAGGTCTAGGCATCCTGCCTCAATGACAGTTTGCAAAGTGGCTATTTTTGTCCAGTATTTCATCATGCAAAATTACTCAGATCTCCTATCCAAGTCATGACCCAAATGGCTGCAGGAATCTTCACTTGAATGTCACTCGAATAGTTGTGATATTCAGGTTCTGAATACCAGGACATTTCACCTACTCAGAATTGCTGTATGTTCTTGTCCCTAATCAATCCCCCCAGAGCAAAGGGATAGGTTTTAAAGGGTGTAACGGGAGATGTAACATTGCAGCAAATCCCATTTTGACAGCAGCAGAAGCAGCTATATATGTTTACATGTGTTTTGATATTTTATAAATACACTCAAATATCAGCCCAGGAATGCACAGGGAGATGGAAATGTATGTTCAAACATCCAGAGTGGTAAATGTTTGAAACCTAGAAGCCCTGCTACGATAACTGACTGCAAGTCAATGGCTATTAAACAAATGATCCACAAAACATGTGTGACGGAAAGACTGCAATGGAGCAACAGTCTTGGTTATGTTTTTTTACTAATTGCATCCACTGTATTTACATCTGCTGCTCGTGCTTTTTCAATTTTGCAGGTACTGTGTGATTGTTTAAGTGTGTGTGTGTATATATATATATATATATATAATAATAAATGTAGCTGTGCGTACCTATGCATGCATATGTGTAATGTCTGTGTATAAAGGTAAGTATGTGTGAAAAAGAGAGTGTGTTCAGTGTAAGAATGAAGGTATCTCTGTGTGCATGTAAAGAGAAGCTTGTCTATGAGCTTTAATGTAAGGTAGAGGGTACGTATAAGTGCATATGTGAGTTTTAAAGAAGCGTGAGTAGAAATGTGACTGTATAACTCTGAGTGTAAAGGTAAATGTAAAGGGGGTATGTGTGTGCGTATGAGTTGAAATATAAATACTGATTTCCCCCTCTTGCATCATAATCTGAAATAGGCAGACGCTTACACCGCTGTGGAATTATATTTTCTTTTGTGGGCTTTTTTTAAAGCCATCTCTTTGGTTGTGAGGTTCACATATTTATTTATTTTTATTCCTGCTGCCACAAATTTAAGCAATGTTCCGCAAAGTGATAGCTATCTGTGAACTCAGCAGCTTCGCCAGCTAGACAAACAGCTTTCAGCCCTACAGCCTGTTGGGAGTGCTAAAGAATTGCCGTGGTCCTGCGCTGAAATGGACTGACTTCATTATCAGACGCAGTAAAGGTTTGAGCTTCACATTTCCTCAGCTCTGCCGGAAGGAAATATGATACCCCTGGTAACCAAAGAACATCATTAAAACTAGTTTCCCAAGGAGTTTAATGATAACTAAATTATTTCTCCTTAAGAAAACTAAATTGTGAAGCCAGTTACGTACCGTGTGCTTGACATAGTAAGTCTTTGTATTACTGGCTATTAAATAGCAAATCAATTTGATTTTTTATGAAGCAATATATTGGCTTAATCCATGGAAGTGGTTTTTTTAGCATCCTTTGAAGGTAAAAAGGAAGCCTACCTACTAAGTTTTTTTTTATGTTCATGCTTGTCATCATCGGAAAAGACATCTGGATTTAATTATTCATCTTCTGCGTGCTTCACAGTTTGATCACATTAGTGATTTCATGAAGGGAGAAGCTTAATTGTAACATAGACAGCAACATCTTATCTTTGGTACACATTTTCCAGCTGATCTTGCTGCTACAAATAAGATTAATAAAGCATCCACATTCTTTAAGCGATGTGAATGTGATGATTCTTCTCTTAATTAAAACTTTTTCTTAAAATAGTTTTTGGGAGAAAAGGGGATAAGGTGAGGAATTGTGAACAGGAAGAGTTTCATTTACACTAAATTATTATTAACTTGTAATAACACTACAAAGATGCAATGGGATGGATTCTGGGAGGGTTTTTTTATACCTATGTAAAACTGGAGTAGTTCTACTGATTTACCCCCCTGGGCTTATACAGATCTAACTTTGGCACACTGCCATTAATTATTACGATTATATATACAACAGTAGCTCTCAAATTGTATTAACTGCTGTACAAGTCCCTGCCCCACAGAGCTCATATTCTAAACAAAAGAAGTTTCCATCTGAAAACACAAGCCACAAATAATATTTTACTCTGAGGCTATCAACACATTTTACAAACATTGATTCACTGAGTTTAACATCATCTTTAAGAACTCAGGAACTACGGTGCCAAATCTAGTCCAATATCCTGACTTCAACGGTGAACAGAACCAGATGTTCCTGAGAAAAATGCAAGAATTCCTATCTTGGACAACTATAGCATAACAAAAGGTTTCAAACCTACTGAGTAAGTGGTGTTCTTCAAGCTGTGTTGCACATGCCCACTCTGCTCTTGGTATTTGTGTGCCCAGCATCCAGCTGTCAGAAAACGTTTCCCTCAACAATACTTGCTGGGCGATTTGAGCTCCCTCTAATGTTGTGCACCACTGCATGTGGGTATCAAGGGTAGAGCTTCCCTGAGCCCACCTCAATTTCTTCTAGCTGGGACTCTGAAGTAGAGGGGTAGGAGTGTGGGTTGTGGAATGGATATGTGCAACACATCTGGAAGAATAACAGATACTGAACAGGCTGGTACCTGTTTTTTCTTCTTTGAGTGATTCCACTCCTGGTGGCTCACAAGGAGATCTCCATGCCGGAATTTAACCTTGAGAGAGAAGTAAACAAAGTAAGAGGGGATTCAGCCATGGACAGAAGAATTGGCATAAGGAGGAAGGGTAGTGTAGATAACCGACTAACAGGTGATATTGGTGGTAGAATGTCTGTGCCTAACAGGGTACAGAATGTGAGTGAAGCCAAACGGCAAAAATTAAGATGTCTGTACACTAATGCGAGGAGCCTAGGGAACAAAATGGAGGAACTAGAGCTTCTGGTGCAGGAAGTGAAACCAGATATTATAGGGATAACAGAAACGTGGTGGAATAGTAGTCATGACTGGAGTACAGGTATTGAAGGCTATGCGCTGTTTAGGAAAGATAGAAATAAAGGCAAAGGTGGTGTAGTAGCATTGTATATCAATGAGGAGGTTAACAGTAAAGAAATAAGAAGTGATGGAATGGACAAGACAGTCTGTCTGGGCAAAAATCACACTGGGAAAGAAAGCTACTAGAGCCTCCCCTGAGATAGTGCTTGGGGTGTGCTACAGACTGCCGGGATCTGATTTGGATATGGATAGAGACCTCTTTAATGTTTTTAAGGAAGTAAACACTAATGGGAAATGTGTGATCATGGGAGACTTTAACTTCCCAGATATAGACTGGAGTACAAGTGCTTGCAAGAATAGTAGGGATCAGATTTTTCTGGATGTGATAGCTGATGGATTCCTTCACCAAGTAGTTGAAGAACTGACAAGAGGGGATGCCATTTTAGATTTGGTTTTGGTGAGCAGTGAGGACCTCATAGAAGAAATGGTTGTAGGGGACAACCTTGGTTTGAGTGATCATGAGCTAATTCAGTTCAAACTAGATGGAAGGATAAACAAAAATAGATCTGGGACTAGGGTTTTTGATTTCAAAAGGGCTAACTTTAAAGAATTAAGGAAATTAGTTAGGGAAGTGGATTGGACTGAAGAACTTGTGGATCTAAATGCGGAAGAGGCCTGGAATTACTTTAAGTGGCAGCTGCAGAAACGATCGGAAGCCTGCATCCCAAGAAAGGGGAAAAAAAACATAGGCAGGAGTTGTAGACCAAGCTGGATGAGCAAGCATCTCAGAGAGGTGATTAAGAAAAAGCAGAAAGCCTACAAGGAGTGGAAGAAGGGTGGGATTAGCAAGGAAAGCTATCTTAGTGAGGTCAGAACATGTAGGGATAAAGTGAGAGAGGCTAAAAGCCAAGTAGAGTTGAACCTTGCAAAGGGAATTAAAACCAATAGTAAAAGGTTCTATAGCCATATAAATAAGAAGAAAACAAAGAAAGAAGAAGTGGGACTGCTACACACTGAGGATGGAAAGGAGGTTAAGAATAACCTAGGCGTGGCCCAATATCTAAATAAGTACTTTGCCTCAGTCTATAATAAGGCTAATGGGGAGCTTAGGGGTAATGGAAGGATGACAAACGGGAATGAGGATATGGAGGTGAATATTACCACATCTGAGGTAGAAGCCATACTTGAACAGCTTAATGGGACAAAATCGGAGGGCCCGGACAATCTTCATCCGAGAATATTAAAGGAACTGGCGCATGAAATTGCAAGCCTGTTAGTGGGAATTTTTAATGAATCAGTAAACTCAGGGGTTGTACCGTACGACTGGAGAATTGCTAACTTAGTTCCTATCTTTAAGAAAGGGAGAAAGAGTGATCCGAGTAACTATAGGCCTGTTAGTTTGACATCTGTAGTATGTAAGGTCTTGGAAAAAATTTTGAAGGAGAAAGTAGTTAAGGACATTGAGGTCAATGGTAATTGGGACAAAGTACAACATGGTTTTACTAAAGGTAGATCGTGCCAAACCAACCTGATCTCCTTCTTTGAGAAGGTGACAGACTATTTAGACAAAGGAAATGCGGTAGACTTAATTTACCTAGATTTCAGTAAGGCATTTGACACGGTTCCACATGCGGAATTATTAGTCAAATGGAAAAGATGGGGATCAATATGAGAATTGAAAGGTGGATAAGGAACTGGTTAAAGGGGAGACTACAACGGGTCATACTGAAGGGTGAACTGTCAGGCTGGAAGGAGGTTACTAGTGGAGTTCCTCAAGGATCGGTTCTGGGACCAATCTTATTTAACCTTTTTATTACCGACCTTGGCACAAAAAGCGGGAATGTGCTAATAAAGTTCACGGATGACACGAAGCTGGGGGGTATTGCTAACACGGAGAAGGACCGGGATATCATACAGGAAGATCTGGACGACCTTGTAAACTGGAGTAATAGTAATAGGATGAAATTTAATAATGAAAATTGCAAGGCCATGCACTTAGGGATTAATAAGAAGAACTTTAGATATAGATTGGGGACGCATCCGTTGGAAGCAACAGAGGAGGAGAAGGACCTTGGGGTATTGGTAGATCATAGGATGACTATGAGCCGCCAATGTGATATGGCCGTTAAAAAAGCTAATGCGGTTTTAGGATGCATTAGGCGAGGCATTTCCAGCAAAGATAAGGAGGTGTTAGTACCGTTATATATGGAGCTGGTGAGACCCCACCTGGAATACTGTGTGCAGTTCTGGTCTCCCATGTTTAAGAAGGATGAATTCAAACTGGAACAGTTTCAGAGATGGGCTACTAGGATGATCCGAGGAATGGAAAACTTGTCATATGAAAGGAGACTCAAAGAGCTTGGCTTGTTTAGTCTAGCCAAAAGAAGGCTGAGGGGGGATATGCTTGCTCTTTATAAATATATCAGAGGGATTAATATTAGGGAGGGAGAGGAATTATTTAAGCTTAGTACCAATGTAGACACAAGAACGAATGGGTATAAACTGGACACTAGGAAGTTTAGACTTGAAATTAGAGGAAGGTTTCTAACCATTAGAGGAGTGAAGTTCTGGAACAGCCTTGCAAGGGGAAGAGTGGGGGCAAAAGACATATCTGGCTTTAAGATTAAGCTTGATAAGTTTATGGAAGGGATGGTATGATGGGAGAGCCTAATTTTGGCAATTGATCTTTGATTATTGCCAGATAGGTATGCCCAGTGGTTGGTGATGGGATGTTGGATGGGATGGGATCTGAGTTACTGCAGAGAATTCTTTCCTGAGTGCTGGCTGGTGAGTCTTGCCCACATGCTCAGGGTTTAGCTGATCGCCATATTTGGGGTCGGGAGGGAATTTTCCTCCAGGGCAGATTGGCAGAGACCCTGAAGGTTTTTCGCCTTCCCCTGCAGCGTGGGGCATGGGTCACTTGCTGGAGGATTCTCTGCAGCTTGAGGTCTTCAAACCACAGTTTGAAGACTTCAATAACTCGGACATAGGTTAGGGGTTTGTTATAGAAGTGGATGGGTAGGGTTCTGTGGCCTGCTTTGTGCAGGGGGTCAGACTAGATGATCACATTGGTCCCTTCTGACCCTAGAATCTATAAATCTATGAATCTATAAACTTGAGCAACAGTACAGTGGGAGGCAAACATGTGGACCAAGGACCAGATTGCCACTCTACAAATGTCTGCAATTGGAACTTGTGGCAGAAAAGCTGCCAAGGCCAAGTGCCTCCTCACTGAAGAGCTGTGACTCTGCTCAGCAGGATGACATTAGCCAGGTCAGAACAAATGCACATACCGGAAGTTATCCAAAAAGAAATTCTCTGGGTGGAGACTGATTGTCCTTTTATTCTGTCGGCCACTGCTATGAACAGTTGGGACAATTTACAGAAGTGCCTGATTGTGTCCAGGTAGAAAGCCAGGGCTCTTCTGATATCCAGAATATGCAAACACGCCTCTTCCCTGCTTTGAATGCAGCTTTGGGCAGAATACAGTCACATAAATGGGCTGGTTGATATGGAAAGATGACACCACCTTTGGGACGAATCATGGACGAGGACACAGGTAAACCTTGTCCTTAAAGAATACCATATAGGGAGGCAGACATTAAAGCACAAAGCTCTCCTAATCTTCTGGCAGAGGTGATAGCAACCAAAAATGCCACTTTCGTGGATAGATGCCATGGAGAGCAAGTAGCTAAGGGCTCAAAGGGGAAATCCATAAGTCTTGAGTTTAATATTAAGTTTAGATCCCACAAGAGAAGGGGTCTTGCACTTGAGGCTACAATTTGACTAAGCTTTTAAAAAACCCAATTAGAGAAAATAGAACAATTGTCCACTTCAGGATGGAATACAGAAATAGCTGCTGGATGCACTTTGATTGAACTAACAGTCAAATGTTGGCATTTCAGGTACAATAAGTAGTCCAGAATATATTGCACTGAAAAATGGAACAGCGATACCCCATACTGGTGAGACTAGATGGAAAAACATCTCCACTTAGAGAGGTAAGTAGCTCTTGTAGAAGGATTTCTACTATTTAGCAGGATCCCTTGAACCTCTTTCAAACAAGACTGCTCTCTAGTATCTAGCCATCATGCTTACATGAAGGGATTGTAGGCTTGGATGGAGTAGGCAATGATATTGAGAGATTAGGTCCGAGTCTAATGGAAGTAAGATTGGAGACTGATAGAGCCAGGAGAGTGAAGACCCAGTGCTGATGGGACCGCACCGGCACTATGAATATGATTTTGGCTTGTTCCCATCTTATCTTTATCAATATTCTGTAAATGAGCAGGATTGGTGGAAAAGCATGGAGGAGCCTGTCTGAACACGAAATTAAAAACATGTCTGTCAGGGAACCTGGACTGTGACCCCAACGGAACAGAACTGCTGCCACTTTATGTTGGTACTTGTTGCAAACAAGTCTATGCGAGGAAATGCAAACCACTGGAAGATATATTTGACCACATCTGGATAAAGATACCACTCGTGCTGACTCATAAATGATCTGCTCAGGCAATCTGCTAGGTCCTTTTGGACCTCTGGAAGCTAAGAGGTCTCTAGATCTATCACGAGCAACACAGAGCTCCCAGAGCAGAACTGCTTGTTGGCAGAATGGAGAAGAGCAGGCTTCTACCTGCTTGTGGAGACCAAACATTACTGTGGTGTTGTCTGTGAGGACTAATAGGCTGCTTCCCTTGATCTGTGATAGAAATAGTTGGCACATCAGCCTGATTGCTTTCAGTTCTCTGACACTGATGTGTAAAGCTAAGTTTTCTGAGGACCATAGACCTTGACTCTGTAGGGAATCCCAGGGCAGATGCATCTGTCACTTGCATGAGCATTGGTTGCAGACAGGCAAATGGAATGCCTAAACATACATTGGCTGGATTTGAGCACAAATCTAGAGAGGCAATGACATGAGAGGGCACCCTCACCATTGAGCCTAGCTGATGGCAGCTCAGCACATAGACCGATGCCAGCCAGCCCTGCAGAATTCTGAAGCGTAGTCTGGCATATTGAACCATGGGAGTGCAGGAGGCCATGTGCTCCAGAAGCCTCAAAAAGTTTCATGCTGTTGTGACCAGGTAAGCCTTCATATCTATAATGATTGATCAAATTTCCTGGCAGCTCAAGTATAGAAAAAAGTCCTGGCTTGAGACGAGTCCAGTACAGCCCCTATAAACTCAATCCTCTGGACCAGAGCTAGGAGAGATTTTTCTACATTGATTAACAATCCTAGAGCACTGAACATTGGCTGGATCAGGGAAACATTGCTCTGTATTTGCAGTTTGGATAGGCCTTCAACAAGTCTATCATCTAGGTAAGCGTAAACTTGAACTCCCAATCTTCTGAGGAATGCAGCTACTATTGCCATCACTTTTGTAAAGATCCTGGGAGCTGCTGACAGGGTGAAAGGTATTATGTGTACTAGTAATGATCTTGATTCACCTGAAATTGAAGGTACTTACTGTGAGCCTGACTGACTGCCGAATGGCTGGAGGCATCTTTTAAGTCGAAGGCACCATACCAGTCTCCAGGAAGGAGACAATAGAAGCTAAGGTGACCATGTGGAACTTAATCTTTTCAATAATTAGTTGAGTTGACACAGGTCTGAAACACACACCTCCTGCTTTGTTTTTGGGCTTAGGAAATAGCAAGATTAAAACTCCTTCCCTGTGGATCATATGGAACCTCCTCTATGGTTCCCAACTGAAGAAGAGATTGTACCTCCTGGGACGAGGCATTCTTGTGAGCATGATTCCTGAAAAGAGAACTGGAGGGAGGCTGAGAGGAAGGAGTAGACGCAAACTGGATGGTATATCCACGTCCACGGTACTCAAGACCCACCAGTCTGAAGTAATTCAGAACAAGCACTGAGGAAGTGGGACAGAAGGTTTGCAAAGGTGGGAGAATTTGAGTCTGGAGAGATGGAGACCGGTATGGTGACCTTGACTGCTTGGTACTTCCCAGGTGGCTTTAAGGGCCTGGAGCTACAGCCAAAGCAGCTGTCCTGCCCCAGCAGACCCTGTTGGTTAGCGATTCAAAACTGCAGACCCCCAGTTGAATAAATCTTCCTGCCAAATAAGTCCAGTCTGTTTACATACTTTGATTTGGGGGGCAGCAGCCTGATACCCTTGACCCTATATCTCATTGGTTGCTGTCATAACTAATGACCCTGGAGGTGGGTGAGTGTAAAGGTACAGTAACTCCCCACTTAACGTCCTCTTGCTTAACATTGTTTCGATTTTATGTCCCTGCTCAATTACAGAACATGTTTCATATAAAGCTGTGCAATGCTTCACTATAACGTTGTTTGGCTGCCTACTTTGTCCACAGCTGGCAGCCCCCCATCAAGTCCCCTGCGCCTCCCCCCAGTGCCTCCCACCCACCAGCAGACCCCGTGAATCAGCACCTTCCCCTGCCTCTCCCCGCCTCCTGCCCGCGGCAATCAGTTGGCTTGTGGTGTTCAAGAGGGACGGGAGAGTAGCGAGGACTCAGTGTGCAGGCTCCCCCTCCCTCCCCTGCCTCCTGAATGCCGCAAACCAGCTGATTGCTGTGGGCAGGAGGCAGGGGAGGAAGAGGGGAGCCTGTGTGTCAAGTCCTCACTCTTCCCTTCTGAACGTTGCAAGCCAGCTGATTGCTGTGGGCAGGAGGGAGGGGGAAGGAGCGAGGACACGGTGCACCTCCTCCTCCCTCCCTTCCCTCCTGCCCGTGGCAATCAGCTGGCTTGTGGTGTTCAGGAGGCAGGGGAGGGAGGGGGAACCTGCACGCTGTGTCCTCGCTCCTCCCTCCTGAACGCTGCAAGCCAGCTGATTGCTGCAGGCGGGGGGGGGGAGGAGTGAGGATGCGGCTCACAGGCTCCCCCTCCCTCCCCTGCCTCCTGAACACAAGCCAGCTGATTGCCACGGGCAGGAGGGAAGGGAAGGAGGGGGGAGGAGCAAGGATGCAGCGTGTGAAGTAAAGGAGGTGGGGGGAGAAGAGCCGGGTTAAGGGTAGAGGCTTGGGGGAAGGGGTGGCATGTGTGGGTCGAGGGTTTAGCCCCCCTACCCCTGATGCTTGCAGAATAAGGGAAGCTGCCACTGCTGCTGCACAACGTGCTTCTCCTAGCCTACAGCACCTTCAGCCTCCTTGCCTGCCTCATTGTCTCCAGTGCTTGTGTGGGATAAGGTGTGGGCACCTCCCAACTATAGTACTGCACTGTACTGCATGGCAAAAAAAAAATTTCCCTGGAACCTAACCCTCCCATTTACATTCATTCTTATGGGGAAATTGCATTCGCTTAACATCGTTTCACTTAAAGTCGCATTTTTCAGGAACATAACTACAACGTTAAGTGAGGAGTTACTGTACTCCAAACCTTGGGAAGTAGCGAAGATGGGTTCTGCCATCAGGCTCTAATATTGCATCATTCATTGGCAGAGCCACCCTGGAGGGACCTACAGCTGATGAAATGTCCACCAGGCAATGTATCTCTCAAATACCCTTTGGTGAAGACAGATGCAAAGAAATCACTTTGCTTCTCTGCAATATTCTTTGCCAGCTTAGTTACTCCTTGCAGTTCAGCTGACACAATCATTCTTTTCTAGGCTTCCTGCTTCTAATATTTCTTGTGAGGTGAGTGTTATCCCTATTGTGTAGACAGGGACATTGAGAGACTGTTAGAAGAAATGATTTGACCAAGGTCAGACAGCAATTCAGTGGCACAGTTAGTACTATAACGCAGAAGGCCTGATTCCCAGTCCTTCGCTCTAAATAGCCAAATAAATATAGATTGTTCTAGGAAAAGTGTTGAAGATTAAGGAACTTCTTCTCTGGGATGGGAATGAGTCACTCAGTCTCAGAAAGCTAGGCTGCACTGCGTGACTAACAACATCTCTTTCATTCCCCATAATTTATTGTGGCGAAAAAACAAAATGATTGCTTTCCTGAAAGGGAGCATCATCTACTTAGAGCAGGTGACTGGGAGTCAGGTCTCTAGGGTGCTATTTCTGGCTTTGCCACTGACTCACTGCGTGACTTTGGGTGAAACAGGCACAGAAAGGATTTCCTGAGCCTGTTTTCCTATCTGTGAAAATGGAATCCATACCTACTTCCCAGCCTGTATTGCACGAATGCCTGAATGTATGTATATTGCTTGGATGAGAGGACTTATTGTCATTAAAGACGTAACACCTAGTCCCTGATGCAACACTGTACCAGTCAGCTCAAGGGCCCAGGAGCATTGTTTTGTGCCCCTCTGCCTGAGACCCAGCTTTGATCTTGGGAGGAGTAAAGGGGATTTCTGCTCTCATTGGGCAGGCTGTCAAAGCAATAGAAGCAATGAATCCATAGGAGGAGTTCCGCAAATGGTCACAAATAACACTCTCAATCCATCACCTTGTCTTTTCCTTACCCTGCTGAACAGAACTATCACAGCTCCTGAGGGGATTTTAGGTCACTTTCCCTAATGGGGGACTGCAGTCCTAAAGAGGGCGCAAGGTTGAGGCTTTGCAGAACGGGCACAGAAAAGAGGAGATCTAACCTGCCAGATTGCCTACAGAGAAGTCTTTGGAGGAGTCTAGCTCCTCCCATTGAGTATGCCTTCCAAAATGCCCTGCCACAGGTGAAAGCAGGGATGAGGAGATGCAAAGCCATTCTCTTAGGCACTTCTATGTCACTTTTCATCCAAGGATCTCAAAAAGCTTTGCAAACATTAATTAAGCTGAACAATATTCCTGGAGACAAGTATCATTACACTTATTTAACGGATGGTTAAATTAGGGCAGAAAGAGGTTTAGTGAGTTGCTCAAGGTCACAAAGCAGGTCAGTGGTGAGTGTGATCCAGAAATGGAACTCAGGAATCCTGACTCCCATTCTGAACTCTGTACAACACTCCCTTTAAAACCATATATACAGTAATTCTCTACTTATCCAGGGGTATGGTTAGAAGCTTTTCATTCAGCCCTACACCTTTGTTCATAAGATAAATCCCTATTAGGTCTGTTTATGAAAAATGCTGAGGGCTCTTCGCATGCTTTAGGAAACACTCAACACCTTGCAGGATGGAATCCTCTTTCTTAGATACCTAGCTGGTGAGTCTTGCTCGTGTGCTCAGTGAGAAACTGATCATCAGGTTTGGGGTCATAAAGCAATTTCCCCTGCATCAGATGGGCAGGACCCTGGAAGTTTTCAACTTCCTCTGCAGTATGGAACAGGGATCACTTGCTTGGATCATCTGGGTATACTTTCCCTAATCCATTTCCTGGACATTGGTGACACCTCAGTCTCTCCTGTTCTCTGACTGCCATTTTAGTGTCCCGAGGTCTGAAATGGTTTAATTTAACTACAGTTGTTGGGCTCAATAGAGGGGTATCTGAGTGAAATGTAATGGCCTGTGTTATGCAGAAGGTCAGATTAGACAATTTAATGGTCCCATCTGGCTTTAAATTCAGTGACACTATTAATCCTTTGACTGAGAGGGTAGGAGCTGTACAGGTTGGCTAACATCTAGCCTTGAAACTCTTTTTAACATTGAGAACCAGTCGTTGCAACCAAAAATGCACAAACCCCAGTCAATTATCTAAACCGTCTGCTTTCCCTTCTCCAAAGATCTTGCACTCCTCATTTTGGTTGCCTCTTTCTTTGTTGACTACAGGACTATAACACTTTGATTTTCACATTTGACTTCTCCGGTCTCCCTGTGCTTCAAAGCTGTGCAGCCCTCAGGCATTTATGCTGGCCTGAGATCAAGCCAGACTTTAATGCTTATTGGCAACTGGGGATGTGCATGCTCAGAGAACACTCATCCTCTACTCTCAGATCCCTTTATTAAAGGGAAAAGGGCAAGTTGTCAGATCTGAAAAATGGGAATGTCGACAAGGTAAACTTTGGAAGCCACCATGTAGAGAAACAGCAAACTCCACTTTGTCAGACTGAAAGAATCCAGTTGACAGCCTACATTCCTATCACCGTATCCAATCCCCACCCTATCTTCTTTTGACAATCTCACCAAATCTATAGGAAACACACGATTTGTCAAAGCAGTTCTCACTACTGGTCCACCTAGTTTGATATCCTGCCTCCTTTGATATGGCATCAGACCACTGCCCCATCTAATCCAATATCCTGCCTACTGCAGTACCTGATCAGATAATCTGGTCCTTCTCAGCCAGTACCCTACCGGGCAATGACCACACCTCCACACAATCACTCTGCTTACTGTCATCCTTTGCTATGTTAGGTCTAATTTTTATGTTAAGCTCTTTGGGACAAGAATTTGTAGTTTGCGTTTGCCTATTAACTGTCGTGCACATCAAAGGCACTATCTAAGTTTAAATAAATAATACATCCAATACTGTGCATGTTGGGAAAAAATCTTCTTGACCTCTGCAGGTGATCAAAACCAGAGAATTGATTACTCTGTAGAGTGCATAGCTACAAAAGATGCTTACTGATCATGAAATTATCCAACACTGTCACAGAATACTTCAACAGAATTTGTCTTGATGACCTCCTGCAGCTAAGATATCAGGAAACTTGGCTAGGAGGACGTGTCTGTTTACTGATCTTGTGTGTGTCAGTTTTAGTACCTCCTGCATAGATTCCCTTCACTAAAAACAAAACATCAGAGACATTCAGACTCACGGGGAGTTCTAGAAGCTAATGAAATAACACCAGACAAGTTATGGAAACTGCCATTTGAAGCTTGTGAATCGCCTTTCTGGCCCTTCTTCTTCGATCAACTCACATTCTCTCTGTGGGATGCACTGGGCTTCATAGACCAGAAAAATATAATTCAAACTTACTCTCACTCTTCTTCACCACCTCTGCCAATGAAGTTAGAATGGAAAATGAACTAGTCTTGAGAGCACCATCACTGCCATTTGTGATGAGGGGAGCTCTCCCTGTTACCAACTAGATTTGCATGAATTAAAAAAAAATGCAAATAACCTAAACAGCTTTGAGCAGCACCAACAGACCACTAAGGGTCAGGAGCTTTCGTGGGTGAATACCCACTTTGTCAGATGCATGTAGTGGAAATTTCCAGGGGCAGGTATATATATGATAGCAAGCAAGCTAGAGATAACGAGGTCAGTTCAATCAGGGAGGATGAGGCCCTGTTCTAGCAGTTGAAGTGTGAAAACCAAGGGAGGAGAAACTGGTTCTGTAATTGGCAAGCCATTCACAGTCTTTGTTCAATCCTGAGCTGATGGTGTCAAATTTGCAGATGAACTGAAGCTCAGCAGTTTCTCTTTGAAGTCTGGTCCTGAAGTATTTTTGCTGCAGGATGGCCACCTTAAGGTCTGCTATAGTGTGACCAGGGAGGTTGAAGTGTTCTCCTACAGGTTTTTGTATATTGCCATTCCTAATATCTGATTTGTGTCCATTTATCCTTTTCCGTAGCGACTGTCCAGTTTGGCCATTGTACATAGCAGAGGGGCATTGCTGGCATATGATGGCGTATATTACATTGGTGGAGGTGCAGGTGAATGAACCGGTGATGGTGTGGCTGATCTGGTTAGGTCCTGTGATGGTGTCGCTGGTGTAGATATGTGGGCAGAGTTGGCATCGAGGTTTGTTGCATGGATTGGTTCCTGAGCTAGAGTTACTATGGTGCAGTGTGCAGTTGCTGGTGAGAATATGTTTCAGGTTGGCAGGTTGCCTGTGGGCAAGGACTGGCCTGCCACCCATCAGACAGAGACCATCACTTATTTGCACTTGGGTGGCAGGCCAGTCCTTGCCCACAGGCAACCTGCCAACCTGAAACATATTCTCACCAGCAACTGCACACTGCACAAATCAGATATTAGGAATGGCAATATACAAAAACCTGTAGGAGAACACTTCAACCTCCCTAGCCACACTATAGCAGACCTTAAGGTGGCCATCCTGCAGCAAAAAAACTTCAGGACCAGACTTCAAAGAGAAACTGCTGAGCTTCAGTTCATCTGCAAATTTGACACCATCAGCTCAGGATTAAACAAAGACTGTGAATGGCTTGCCAATTACAAAACCAGTTTCTCTTCCCTTGGTTTTCACACCTCAACTGCTAGAACAGGGCCTCATCCTCCCTGATTGAACTACCTCATTATCTCTAGCTTGCCTGCATATATATACCTGCCCCTGGAAATTTCCACTATATGCATCTGACAAAGTGGGTATTCACCCACGAAAGCTCATGCTCCAAAACGTCTGTTAGTCTATAAGGTACCACAGGATTCTTTGCTGCTTTTACAGATCCAGACTAACACGGTTACCCCTCTGATACTTGACACTAAGGGTCAGTTCAACATACTGGTTCATTTTATGTTGTGGTTATTGCATCTCAAGCTGCCATTGCTTTTAAAGGTAGGTGGTTCTGGTGTTGTTCTATTGTGGCTCTGTATGGAAAAGACTGATAGATCAGACTATAAGCTGGGATACTGTGGGGAGATGCTCCTCCTCCAGATTTGCAAACAACACTGTGATCCTGACTTGCAGCACCTCTGCTATTTCATTTCTGAGATTCCAACTTAGTTCCTTCAATGTATCTCAGTCCAAATACGTGGGACCCCCTGCTATTCCAGTCCTGGTTGACTATAGGACAGCGATTCTCAAAGCCTGTCCGCCGCTTGTTCAGGGAAAACAAACTGGCCTGGCCCGCCAGGGGCTCACCTGCCGCGTCCATAGGTTCAGCCGATCGTGGCTCCCACGGCTGTGGTTCACCTCTCTCTCACTGTGGGAAGAGATGCAAGTCGAGGGATGTGTTGGCCGCCCTTCCTGCAGCCCCCATTGGCCTGGAGTGGCAAACCGGGGCCAGTGGGAGCCGCGATCGGCCAAACCTGCGGACGTGGCAGGTAAACAAACCAGCCCAGCCTGCCAGGGGCTTTCCCTGAACAAGCGGTGGACTGGCTTTGAGAACCTCTGCTCTAGCAGACAACACACATTCTGGAATGATTGTCAGTTTTTCATATATGATTAACTGCCCAATGGAGACTTGCAAGGGCATCAAATTTCATTGTGACATAAGCTAGTTATTTACCAATATCTCCTGAAGTGAAGACATTGTGCATTATCCCCATATGTCGTCCCCACACCCTGACCACAGCTAACCATTTCCTCCCATTCCATAATCTAACCTGTACACACAAAAATGCATTTCCTTAACGGAGCCATGGATCTCAGGCTCTTGTCCTTGGCCATAGAGACCCTCACAGGAACTGTACTGCTGGGTCACAGGTGGGCTGGGGAAAAGCAAGGTGAGACACAAGACCCAGAAGATGAAGTGATTTTGCTGCTCAGCAGTGGGAGTGAAGGAGGAAAGAATCCTTTCCCCATTCAGCCCATCCCCATTCCTGGTGATGCAGGCTTGTTGCATTGGCTAAGATTTAGTTCTTAGTGCAGGGGTTGGGAGGGTGTGGTCAGAGGTCCACATACAGCCTGCATGATCCTGAAATGTGGCAGGTTCATCCATCTCAGATACAGAGGCACAGCCCATAGAGAATAATGACTCTAAGAGGCCAGAGCCCTATTATGCCTCTGCAGTGGCTCTATGGCTGCCTTGTTGTTTTGTTTTAATTGCTATTGAACTTAACAAAGAAGCAATTCCTGTTGATTTCTTAGAGAAATGACAAGCAGAAGCCAGTGCTGCAGCATGCATTTATTATGGTTAAAATATGTATGTGCATTCATATGTAAATTATATGTGGCCTTCGGGCTCCTGGCAAATCATCAAATCAGCCCCAATGTCACAAAGTTTGGAAATCCTTGTGTTGGTGTCATCCAATCTGCCTGTCAGAGCCTTTATATTTCTGCAGGGGACAGAGGGGAAACCTCTCTTTCTGCCCTGTGTGAGTGATTCATCATTTCATTCTGCTGCAGAATCCATCTCCAAAGGTTTCTGACAGCGGTGTTAAGAGAAACGGCAAGACAGCCATTTGAAGGGAAATCATTATCTCCTCCCTCTTCTCTGTCTGTCCTCACTGGTATCCGCACAGGAGGTGCACACAGATGGCCTGTATAACTTGCAGAGCTGATGGCACGGCTTTCGGACTCAGCTTCCAAAATACCACCCTGCAGCACCTGAGACCTTTTAAGAAACATTTGAGTCTTTATGTTTAATGTAATACTGACAAAAGGTGCCATGTTAATGGCAGTCAGAGACCTCTAATGACAAAGCAGGTAGAGCTGCAGAACCACTTCTTCCCCAACAAACCAATGTGCCTTCACTCTGTGCTATAGGCATATGCTATAGGTAAGAGGAGAATTCACTTTTCCTAAACTGAAAGAAATCTTGGCCTCTCTGCTAAGTCTGCCAATAAGGGGGACAATCAGTGCCCATTATGGCTGCTTTTATGAGGTGGACATATCTTTGAGAAACTGGGAACAAGACCTATCAATATTTCACATCTTGACATAGCGATGCCCTTCAGTGATGACTTTTAGCCTAGACAAGATTTCAGATAGTGACTTAAGAACTAAAGGCTTCAGGTCCAATTATCAAGCTCCTAAATCATCAAGTGCCCCATATATATAATGCCCTTTGGGATTCCTCAGAAACAAGAATAGGGGATGTTCCTGCTATATATATTATGTGCAATAACTGCTATCTGGGTAACACCATAGTGCAACAACTGAATTCCCTGTTCAGTGCACTTTGTAGAATGAGTTGGTGGGTCTCAGACTAGATCCCAGTGCAGAAGTGTCCACATAGCAAAAACCTTCTCCACAATTGGCAGCCAGCAGAGAGGTTAAGGACAGAATCAGTCACAGAGACTGAACTCTCTGCTCTTCCCTAGAGGCCGACTCCTTGGAGCAGAAGCTTGCCCTGCCATTGTCCATGATGCATGACTTTTGTGGATGAACAGACAAGATCGGTATCAAACAGGGTGCCTTACATTAACATTAAATTCACTTACTGTTAAAATTATAGTGATATTAACATATTACAGACACACATTGATGCTAACATCTATACCTCTCAGAAGGCAAGGACAACATCTATACAGCAACATTTCCACTTTTGGTGGCTGCTGTAAACAAACAGGCTTCTCACAACCAATGACATGAAAGAAAGAAAGAAAGAAAGAAAGAAAGAAAGAAAGAAAGAAAGAAAGAAAGAAAGAAAGAAAGAAAGAAAGAAAGAAAGAAAGAATTTGTCAGCTTCAAAGTTAAAACCAGCTAATGTTGTATCCAATTACCTAAGAGGCGTTTATGGTGTTTTGCAGCGTTTCCATATATTTATGTCATTCTTGGGCTAATGTGATCAGCTGTTCAGCCCCACTGCAGCATGCTAGATCTCTGCAGTCTATCCATTGGTCCCTGCTAAAAATGCCAGGCAACAGATCATGGCAGAGCACCTTCCGATAAGCCTCTCTACTCTAGATGCTGCAGTGCCATTGGTGCCTTTGGCTCAGCCTGGTGGTAAGCACCCACTGCAGTGATTTCAAATGGGCTCAAGGAGAGGGTCATACAAACATTCCCCAGCATTAACTTTCCTAGAGCGATATGAATTAGAGATGGACAAACACTGGTAAATGGTCTGGTAAACCCAGCAGGGTTGTTCTCTGTAGAGTAGCCTGTTTCCTGTAGCATATTTATTGGCAGCCCTGTGAAAAGCATCAGTTCACATCAACTGCCAAGGAGCAAATGGGCGATAAGGAAAGTCAGGGTGGCTGGGTGGGCCAAGGCACTGCATTAAGATGACAGTCCCTCCTGTAGCTGTGGGTTCACATACTATGTCTAACACCAGCCATGTTTCAAATTCCATAATGGCACGAAGATGGCCTGCATAATACAATCAATGATGCACAGGACGGATTTCTATGCATACCACAGCCTCTCCTGCTCTATAGGGCATGAGTTACTTGCATTTGCTAGACTGAGAGCACAGGTCTGAAATTCTGAGCAAGTGGTTTCATGCAATTCTAGTGAGGAATAGATGTGCCAGCTTGGCACGTCAGAAAGGACAGCTGCTCCATCACCTGGAAATGGGTTAGCATAGCATCCCTCTTGGGCATGCACTCAATGGAGAGATGAAAATGGGTAGCTATAGAGGGAGCTGCCTGTTCTGCTGTCTCATCCCCAGTAAGGTGTATGATAGCAATGGTTGCATTAAATTACACAGCAGAAGGAGAGTGGACTTGCACGCATACTTAGTGCCTTAGAGTGGGTTTGGGGTAGAAACAGAGGAGTGGCAGATAATATAAAGTATCCAGTTTAGAAAATAACTAATATGGTGCTGGTGAAAAGTGCCAGAGTGCCAGCCCTGGAAAACAAAGGTCTCTATCAAGCCACAGGTCACTACATCCTTGGCAGGGCAACGTTCCCCAATATTGTGTCTCACCTCAACCTAGAAGAACCACTTTTAGAGTCGATCAGTCTCTGCGACTCATTCATTCACTGGCTTCTGTCCTTGTGGTTGCTGAGGATATCTATGCACTAAGAACTAGTCTGAGACCCAAAAACTCATTTCACATAAGCTATGAGCAGCCACATATGACGACTCTTGATCACCATTGACTTCAGATGGATTCATGTTGGCAGCCTAGAGGTGAAAGGCTGTTTCTTTCATGATCTCCTGAGCCATCCAGACTCCTTTGATGATGAGGTAAGGCATACAGCTAGTCAGAAAAATTCCAGATAAACTTTTTTTTTCAATCAAATTTTCTGATTTGTCAGACTTGAACCATTCCACTGAATGCTTTTGACAAAATTCCATCACAATTCTGCCTAGTTTCCTGCCAGCTTGCCTGCCTGATTTTTCCCCATCCCACCTTCCAGGGTCTGCAGCTCTGGGGCAGCCAGCCACGTGGACTTCCCTTTAGCCAAGGGCCCCAGGGCTTTCACTTTGTGGACTGCATTGGAATCAGGGACCTCAGGACTTCCAGAATCCTAGGTCAGAAGGCTCTCCAGGCTGACCAATTCCTAGGGCATCTGGAGTTGGCCACTCTAGGGAACCAGCTAGCCTGATAGTTGGTGTTGGCAGTGCTGCCAGGCTCCTGGCTACATTTCAACCTGCCAGGGCCAGGGCAGATCCAGGGAGTCCAGTCAATCTGGACAGTTTCATCACTGCTATTTGGCGGTTGACAGGTGTGAAACTGACAAGAATCATGTCAAATTTCAGGTTATAGCAGCAATGGCTTCAAGGGCCCCCGGCTCCAAAACAGGCCACCAAGTGGGCAGCTAAAGATCCCAGGTAGCGTGTTTCATTTTGGACACACCATGTTTCATTGTTTTCTAAGTGAAAAATTGCAGGATTTCAGTTCTGCAAATGTTTTTGTGTTGTTGGCTTTTCGTCCCTATTTGGGATGGTTCCCCCTCGCCCCAAATTGTCATTGCTCACTCCAGTAAGGTTTTCTTGGGTTAAGAAAGATCCATACAAGGACAATGCACATGGCAGAATGTTTTACATCTAGGGTGACCAGACAGCAAATGTCAAAAATTGGGACAGGGATGGGGGGTAATAGGAGCCTATATAAGAAAAAGATCCAAAAATCAGGACTGTCCCTATAAAATTGGGGATCCCATCTGGATCACTCCAAAGTAGCTAAGATCCATCCGTTTTTTGTAATACTTCTTGCATCTCAGTGACATACACTGCTGTTGTTTAGACTAATGTTTAGACATGCCTGCGATGTAGAAGTTAATCATCTAATACCCAGAAAGATACTGGAATCTACTGTGACAGCAGAAGTTTGAATAGCCTTTCTGGCCCTTCCCTCTTGTTTCATCTAGGGACATTCTGTTGCTGAGATGTGCTGCTCAAGAGATAGGAGAAAGACAATATTCCAGCCTCAGGGTTCCTTAAATTTTCAGCAAAAATTAGGAAAGCAAAAGGGGACACTGTCTTGAGAATTGAGCTGTCATAAGGCGACACAGCTAGCTGGAGTGTTAGCCCTGCACACAATAGGGACAATCTGTTCAGCTCCGCAGTCTTGTCAGAGGAGAATTTTCAGCTGACTTTGTTCCTCGAATTTGGTTTTTGTAAAATGAAGATTTTATAGAACCTAAAAGCAAGGGAAATGTTCCCAAGCATTAACATAAGCAATGAAGAAGTTAATTTAAAAAAATCCTTCCCCTGTATTGTGAAGAACCCAAATAAAAGTGCATTGTGATACTGTATAAGAAGGGCCAAGTGAAATTGACTAGAAACAATTAGTGATGAGTTTGGTTTCATTGCAAATATGAGTGAAATGCAAAAAGTAAACCTACAGCATTCATAGTGAAAAGCAAATTGGATATGGTTTTTTTATTTTAAAAATTGAAAGAGCTACTAGCAACAGGTAGATAGGGTAGTTAAAATATGACTCTAACCTGACTGTGAAGCAATACTGTCTTGCAAATGCACTTTGTTACTGACGTCCATGACCCCCTACAACTCCAGGTCTTGGCCTACACACAACTCTGAGGTACTTCAAATTCTGACCTGGGGCACCTGCTCTCCTGATGCACCTCATTCCTGATCTGTAGTACCATCTGCAATTTCTGTTCTAAACCTCTAAGGCAGAGGTAGCCAAATTGTACAAAAATGTGCTCTATGAACAAATGACCACTGAGGATTAGTTTGACACTGTCTTCATAATACTATTACTACTACTTTGCACTTAAATAGCATTTTAATTGAAGACCTCAAAGCACTTAGCAATAAAACCTGAAAAGACCCCTATTAGATATGGAAGCATTATTATACTAATTTTACAGATGGGCAAACTAAAGTACAGAGAGGTTATGGGACTTGCCTGAGGTCACACAATGGCTCCATTTCAGACTCCCAGTTTGCTGCTCTAACCACTGGACTCCAGTTTAGGCTGCACCACTGGACTCTCCGCTGTATAAACACTACTCCTTTAAACAAAACTCCAGGGCCCCAGAAAAAGTGAGTCCAGATGTCCTCCTTCTCATCACCACCCCAGTCTGGGACACAGAGAAGGGAGGCTTTACAGCAACTAGCCAATGAACCGTATCTCACTGCAGAGCCCAAATGCTGGGACTGGTCATTGTCATAATGGACAGCTGCTCTTTCTGTGCCTCTAGCCATGGAGAATAATCATCTGAGTTTCATGCACTGGAATAATTCTGCTTTGGGCAATACTCATGAGCAGGAGATGCACCCAGCTGTTATCAAACAATTGTGGTATCCCTTGTTCACCTCTAGCTGCAGATATCTGCCTGAGAAACACTAAAACAGGTTTGTGTAAGGTTCTGGAGGTGCATATTGTTAAAGAGAGTCTAGAAAACAGTTCCTGGAAGAAGGGAACCAAATTATTTTTACACAGCTCAGAATAGAATACAACATGTACTGCATGTCATGTGCTATAGCTAACTTCACTGTCTGCAGCAACAACTGCTAAACTGCACATCTGTTCTCATTTATCCTTCTGTATTACCAGGCTGGGAGACTGCAACTTCTATGTTACCACATGATCACATCTGTGAGTTAATGTAGCAACGTGTGCATGCATACTTTGGACTGCAACATAGTCATGGGAATGCACAGAAACTAACACAACTGATCTCATCACAAGGTCAAGGGCTAGATCCACTTCCAGGTGGTGCAGAGGTCCTTACCAGCTTGGCTTCCTGCACCCCAGAAGACATTCATCCCAAAGGAGGGCACCTGGTGTTACTGCCATTGTTCTCTCTTGGGGGGTTCTGAGCTGTGGGGAGACCTTTAGATTATGGCTAGGACTCTATCAGAAATAATAATAACCATACCTAACTCTTACACAGCACTTTTCATCCCTTTGTGAAGGGCTTTGAGCAATATGAAGGAAGCATCATTATCCCCCTTTTACAGACGGGTAAACTGATGCATGGGGACGTGAAGTGCCTTGGTCAACGTCATACCAGCAGGTCAATAGCAGAGCTAGGTTCAAGACTAACTGAAGTCCAGTCCAATGCCCTATCCACTGCCCTACACTGCCTGAAAAAGGCTGATGGTTGATATTACTCATTTAGTGCCAAGAAGTTGCTCAGCATTTTAAAAGCAATAGAGATCAAATTAGTCCCTGTACCAAAGAGTTGGATCTTTAAAAAGTCAACTGTGGAGAAGACAGGATGTCCAGGGAAATCCAAAGTGGGCATCCCAGAAGGGAGGTTTTAGAATGGTCAGCCCTGAATCAGTGTATCTCCTGGCCAGTATAGCTACACATGCTCTCCAGGCAAACATCATTCCCTTTGGGATGCTGGTCCCTGTAATCCTCCTCACCACTGCTGTGACCAGATGGAAGGTATCAGCAGTGGCTGGGAGACCTTACTCTTTCAGTGGATTTATTCCAGATTTACACTAGCGTAACTGAGCACAGAACTGACCTGTTATTTTCCCATAGTCACTATCTTGAGTAGAACTTCACTTTGTTTCCCCAACTCATTTCAGATGAAGTTCTCTTGGGCATCATGGTGCCCATATGTGCGTGGTTCGAGAGGCCTCTTTAAAGATCTACTCTGCAATACATTTGTCAAGTCTAATTTGAACAACTAATGCTGCTTCCTAGACCTGCGGAGCCCAAACCTGGGAGCCACGTTGCTCATCCCAGAGGTGAACTTCTTCCTGTCTGGTTTATCAATTGCTATTTCTGTCTGTGCCTCTTTCCTTGCATGTATGGGGCAGCTTTTATATATGTGTTTGCTCTGGAAACCTCTTGTGGTGCCATAGAAGAGGAGACAGAATAAGCAAATGTGTATCGAGAAGATAAAGTTAATTATAAAGAGGTTAGTTTATCAACTAGCTAGAAAATACTCTGAAATGTGACTTTAATTGTAAGACTCATTTTCAGGTTTGTCTTTTCATGGTTTCAATATCATCCACATCCTCATCTTCTCCAAGAGGAAGGTGGAAAATGGAAGAAAAAACACTGAAAGAAAATGGGGAAAAGGCCAGAAATCCTATTTAGGAATTATCCTAGCAGATGCCTGTCCACAGTGCAATCCTATCTTGCCATCCTACTCCACTTTCAGCAGGAACCAAAGAAATGCACAGGGGGTTGATTTGTGTTTAAAGATCAAAGGGCACTGACTGATCATGTCAGTGGTAAAAGCAAAGCAAATGAGATCTTAGGCTGTATTGAGACAGGAATAGAAAATAATACAGAAATTGTCATCACAATTGTACAAATCAGTGGTGCAGTCCAACTGCAAACGCTGAGTTCATTCTGGTCAATTCATCTCAAAAAGGTCATAACAGAAAAAATAAAAAAAGGTCCAGAAAGAGACATTTTAAAGAGTAAACAGAATAAGGGCTTGATTCTCTTCTCGCTCACACAGGTTTTGGTCTGGTATGGAGTTATTCCTGGTTTTTGCTAGTGTGAATGAAAAGAGTATCAGACCCTAGGACTTTTTGGTTTGGAAAGAAGAGTAAGAGAGGAGTTAATCTAAAATAATGCATGTATAGACCCAGCTGTTTATTTCACCCAGTAATACAAGAGTAAGTGGGCAATCAAAATTTAAGAAATCGGGCAACGTATGTTAAGCAAGTAAATATCAATATTTTATAACTTGTGGAATCTATGGCCACAGGATATTACTGAGGCCAACAGAATAATAAACTTTCCAGAAGGATTCACTATTTGCATGAACAGCACCTGCAGTGACCTGAGCTACATTAATATTAAAAAGACTATCAATCTTCATGCCCCTTAAACTGACTGCTAGCTATGGGGTCAGGAAGAAATCCAGCATACATACACATAAACGGCATCATGAGGTGATTTGTGGGAGTTATCCCTTCCTCTGAAATATCCCAGATGCTCTGACACCTGCGGTACTCTCTGCTAAACCTGTCCATGAGCTCAGGAATAGTTCATCTATGCTATGGAAGTTCATCATCTTTCTAGACACAAGCAGCACCTTCCTCCCTTCTGCATTCTGCAGGTCAGCTGGAAACAGAAATGACAAACACTGACAGAGAAGGGACTTGCTGCTAGTTGGCTAGGATCACAAGGCCAATAGACAGTTTATTAGGGTCTAAGAGGCAGATCTGTTTCAGTATCTTATATTTGTGGACAATGTCTTATATCAGACCGAGACTACAATAGACAAAGGTGGAAGGCATGGAAGAGAGCAGGCAGGAGACATGAAGGGGAAGATAACAGAGGAGAGGGAGAGGGACCGTAGGATGGAGAGAGAATGATAGGAGAGGTAATGGTTATAAAGGAAAAATTATGAAAGCTGAGACAGAAGAAGGGTGAAGCAGCGATCTGGCGGTCTAACAGCGTTCATGTGACTTCTTTTGGGGAGACAGTTGCCACTGAAGGCAAGTCATAAACATTAATGGCAGAGCAGCTTCAGACAGCACAGCAGAGGTCACTCACAAGTACACCACAGCGCAGAGAGCCTTTTTTAATTTAAAAGAAAAAAGAATCCGCCGCTTGACATGAATAGTTTTTCTTTGATTTGTTTTTAAGGTCTGTAGATAAAGATAACCAGTAAAAACTGAAAAGCACATCTGAGCTCATCTTTGTCCAGCAGCTTGGAACATCGCACTGAGGGGTTGAACATCAGTCAGAGGAGCACAGAGGTGTGGGGCTCTAGGTATAGCTTAACAATTAACTCTGTGCTCCTGGCCAGTGAGATAATTAGGGCCCACTTTATTAAAAATGTCTCCATTTCGGATTAGTGGGTTTTCAGCCTGGTAAGGGAAGAATGGTGAACAAATCTCTCCCACGGGATAATGGTACAAGGGTCAAACCCCAGGCTTTGTCGCTGAAGAGTCAAAGCCTAGAAATGTTTTAATGAAACGATTCAATGGCTAATGAAAACCCTTTGCCAGTTCAAATAGAACTTCAAAGCAGAGGAGCTGTCACAGAGGGCGCAGCAGTACTGGAAATAAACTAATAGGTGAACATACCTGGGAAAAGGACATCTTATGGAAGCAGGTGCTGTCTCCTACTGAAAGCTTAGTTAGTTTCTCATTGTCCGGGAAACAAACTACACGGTGTAACACTATCACCACAGACAAAAACTGTGAACAGTTAGTAAAGCACACTTCTGCAGAGTATGATGATGAAATAAAGATTAGGGCACCTGTTTGGACTTAATGCTGCTGTGCTTCAGAAGGGGTCATGTTTGAAAAGGGACAGAAACCTGAGACCCTGCCTACTGTAATCATTAAAGAGTCCACAATACTTTTTGCCTTATGAGGGAAGAGATTAGTCTTGGTGTCCTGGTGAAGTTCCACTTTGGTTAATTACATTCTCCCTCTCCCAACTTTTTCTTGTGCTTCAACTCATTATAGTAAATTTCTTCACTTCCTGACCTAAACCACTGGTGATACTGCTGGACAATGTTCAACAGCCACCATGTTCTGCCCTGAAGGTGACTTAATTTCAGTGATGAACAAAATGATCCTTGTGCATAGTTTTTATGTTTATAAATAAATTTGGAAACTTTGGGGGTGAAAGTAATTAATATCCATTATTAATGATTACTATTGTTATGCATATATAGTTCTCTGAAATGTGCCAGAGTGATCTCTCGGAGACTGCAGACTTGCATTATCCAAGACCAGCTACAGCACAGCCAATGACCAAACCCATCATAACTTAGGGTCCATGGAGACATCAGTTTCTTTACATAGGTGGTGGATTTGTGGCTACTGTTCAACAAGATTAGGAAACTAAATAAACTCCATCCAATTAATGGGCAAAAAAATAGGGCAGCCCCATTTCCCATGTTACAGGAGCAAGTCACAGCACTGCCCACTGGGATTCTGTTAAATGGATCAGTTTGGGCACCCTCCTGCCCTTCTGGGTATTATGTTGAAAGGATCAACAGAACTATGAGCTTCCCCAAGTCAGACGCAAGATAGAAAGCAGACTTTGCATCTTGCACCGAGAGATTCAGTTCTGCTAGGCTGTTTGGTGAAGGCAGGTCAATCAAGTTCTAATTGGCTCTAATTGGTACTCCCACAAGCTGTAACATTCTCTACCAGCAGCTTAGTGCCATTCAAAATGATAATTGTTTCCCTCCGTCAAAGACAGCAAAGGAATTCCTTGTCTGATCCTCACAAGCCAAAGCCCCACTGCTCAATGTAAGTGAGGCAAATACATCAGCACACGGAGGAAATGGCATCTAGAGAGATTTAAACCAGAGAGATGAACGATCATTGCAAATGGCAATCAGTAAAACATAGTTTCACTGCCCAGCAAGTGTATGTGTTGGTAGGTAAGTATACCAGGAGGCAGAGTCTACATTCATTTTGTTCAGAATCTCTCCAAATATATGATTTGCGAACAGTGATCTTATTGCTCACTACTCACACAACCATGATCTCCTTTCCAATTATTTTTATTGTTGCTACATACGTCAATGTTTTTTAGAACATGGTCAAAATGGTCAAACTTTTGCTGACCAAGTTTTTTGATCCAAAAATGGTCTTTTAAAAATTGCAAAAAAAGTCAAGGTTATTGAAATATTCCATTTTCGTGTAATTTTCAATTATATTGTTATCAGAATTGGAATTATAATCCATACCAACTTTTTTTTTGGTTATCAAAAACTATGTTTTCTCCTTCAAACCTGAGTTTTTAGTCAGTGAAAAATTCAGAAAAGATTTCATAAAAATGTTGGTAAAAATATCATTGAAAAATTCACAAAACAGGAGATGGGTCCACTTTGAACCCTGCAAAATGGAAACAAGCTTGAATGTTTTTGTGCAATTTTCCTCCATTTTTCAATCAGCTATATATGCATCTAGCCCTTTCCTTTAATCTTGCTCACGTTCAATCATAAAGAACATTAGCCCTACCCTGAAATGGGGCTGAAGTTAGGGGATGGGTTGAGGCCAAGACATGGAACTCAACATGTTGAATGCAACAGGAGTTTAGATCTGGATTCCTACCTGAACTTTATTGAAATCAATGGGATTAGTCAGCAAGTAAAATCTACTGATGTGAGCAAAGGTTTGCTGGACCAGCGGGTTCTCAGGTCTTACAGCTCAGTGTCTGGTTTCCAGGCAGAATATGAAAGTGTTGTGTGTTAACAATTCCCTGTCTCTTCCATGGACTTCTGTCTGAATTTGCTCACCCTAACAGAGGCAAGGGTTCCCAAGCTGGAGAGCTTGGAGATGCTACAGTGTGGGGTGCAACCAACAGATGCAGTAAGTTCAGTTTTGCAGGTGCAGCCTCACTGTTGCTTTGTATAATTGTAATCACTCCCCCGGACTTCTCAGTAATGCCCCTTTGGAAGACATGAAATAAGACACTGTTTAACCATAGTCATCTTTCATCGCCAGCACAGAAGATGTCTCTCTCAAATCTGAAAAGAACAGCAAAGCTGGATAAAAACAGTTTACAACCACAGGAGATGGAAAACTCAGTTTTAAAAAAAATGACCTTCAGCTACTGCAGTGTTTAAATGCGGTTTGAATGGGAGAAAAGTGCTCAGTAAATTCAAAGCGACCAAGCTTGACAGAGGCAAAGAGACAGCTGGTCTGTGCCATTACTTCCCTCTGCCTTTAAAATGATCCTGGATGTTGTAAATTGTTATTTACATCCTCTAGTCTATTTCATCTGTGAGTTGCTTATGGAAGGAGATGATATTGCCCCCCCTTGCTCCCTGACAAAAACTCTGAATTATCTTCCTAATCCTCCTGGCAGCCTTTGATGCCTGGAATCCATCACTGCAAGAACAGGCTTCAGGAAATAAATCCCTACCAGCAAGGCCTGCTGAGCCCCACCAACTGAGTGAAAGGGCACTGAAAACCTGATCTAAAGACACTGGTCATGCTAGTGGATCCTGTACATGAATCATCATATATTTAATTGCATAGTTAATGCGTAATAACCATGCTTACTTCAGGATAAAGACTTGGCCACTCCTTAGCAAGCAATAGGAATTACTACACAGTCACTCATTCCTGTTACTACAATGTCTCCTGAGTCCAGGCAATCAAGTCAGCTTCTGGCTGTGTGATCCCTTTTATTTATCCCTATTCAGATTTTTCTTCTCCCACCGCCCCATTGGCCTCTCACAGCATGCATGCAACTGGAGCTACTGACACTTCCTCTCATCTTAGAGGGCACAACAAGCAGTTACATCAGTATTGGGGGCTGGCATCGTTCTTAGATGCCGTTAAAAGGCACAGGACATTTCTTAGCAGCTGCCTTTCACAGCAGACATTTTTTTTTTATTTCTGTTAAAAGTGGGCACCCTTAAGGATTTATGTGGCTCGAGCAGGTCACATCACCTGAACTGCCCAGAAGCCACTATAGTTCACTTACTCTCTGAATTCCCTTCACTCAAGTTTCCTATATGTCACCAAAGCATAGGGAGAGGGCAGCCACATCTTGGGGTGGGAGAGAGGTAGGCTAGGGACTCTATGATACGGTTACTTTGACTTGGGTGTGCACACTGCAGTGTGGACACCAGAACCCTAGGTTTGAGCACAGGTTAGAAAAATCTTACCCCGAGTTAAAACACAATGTAGGTGCTCAAGCCAGGGTACCCTAACACAGGTCAGCTGACTCAAATCCCACTAACTCTAGGCTTACACTGTAGTATAGACATCCCCTTAGAGGTGTCTAGGGTGGTGTTCAGTTCTTCCAGATTTCTGGGTGGGCGCTTGAGCCAGTTCTCTTTTGTATTGTTAAGAGAAACCCCTAGATATTGAACCTGACCCTTGTTGCTGCCGAAACCACCTGGCAGAAGGGTTACAAGTCATCTGTGAAGTCTAAGGGGAAGGCAGGCGGCTAAGCGCCTCATAAACATGGTGAGAATCACATGTATTTTAAGTCGTCTCACACATGCCCATTCTCTGGCCATATCCCACCCATCTTTAAGCCTGATCTCTTGAAAATAGAAACCCAAAGGGGTTGAGACTCACTCCCATTCAAAGCAGAGGACATGCCTAATTCTTCTCTGACTTGTATTCACATATAGCCTCCATTCACATTTGCCAAGACACACATGGCTTGTAGGATCAAAGCCAGATACTACAGACAGCAGTAGTTGGAGGGCTCACAGTGAATTTACAGGAATAGGGCAGGAAGTGAAGGAGAATGCAGTGTTCAGCTAAAAATGTAGTGGTATTTTCAAAGCACTGTACAAAATAACACCTAAAACCTTGCTGTGTGTCAGGTCAGTGACACAATCCCTGTTTTACAGACAGGGATACCAAGATACAAAGCGGGGCAATGACTTGCCCATGGTCCTACAGAGAATGAGCTGGGATTAAAATTCAGCAGTTCTTGGCTCAGAAACCCATATTCAGTTCAGTAGACCACAAAGCTTCTCTCGCTAAACCTCCAAAAACCTGAGCCATGGCAGCTCACCTTCTGCAACATTGCTGCTTTCCATCTTTGCCCTTGACTGTCCCATCAATCTTCTTGCCATCGAATCCACTCTCACCTGTCAACATCCCTGCTCATCCAATAGATTAAGCGCTTCCAACTGGAGGAAAATATATATTAAAGTAATAATAATAATAATGCTGATAACAATAAAGAGTCTCAGAAATATATATTTCCTGCTCCTTACTCCCTCCCTGTCTCCCCTCATCCGACAGTTGCCCAGAGATAGCAGCATTAATCATTAGGGCAGCAGCTGGGAGATAAAGACCAATCAGAATTTCCCTGTGCATTATGATGTGTGTATGCACATGTTTGGGTGGGAGGGGGGAGACAGCAGTTACTGCAGATTAAAATCACTCCTGTCCTTCTGCTCTCCTAGGAGGTCACCTTTCAGAAAAGGAGATAAATATTATGACAAGTTAAATCTTACTCAGTTTGTATTTATTTATATATGTTCTCAATCTGCCTTAGGGGTAGGAGGTCTCACGTATGTGGGAAGGGAGAGACAGATAGCACCAGGTTTTTTTTCCTCCCTGCTAGGACTGGTTGCCAGAAGCCTCACGGATGTCATCCCCTCTGTAATATGGTTTGCTGGTTGTACTGGAACTGAGCTGTCTGGGGATCCCACAGGGGCTTGGATGACCCTAGGGTAGATTTCTGTCAGCACAGGCTAGCCTGACTCAGTCATAGCTGAAGCAGAAGGAGCTGTGGGGCCTCAGCCCTCCCCACTGAAAACAGGTCTTGTATTCTGATGAGTCTGGGCCAGTTTGGATAAAAGTGTTTCTCTTCTGGTCAGTGAAAATGGAGCATAGTGGCAGGAGCTCTTGCCCAGATCTGAGTGTCCTGGTCCCTCAGCTATACCTCTTCCAAAGCAGGGGGCTGGGCATAAGACTTGGAGTAGAAGGGTTGCAAAACAGTGCAGATAAGAAAGCTCCCCCACCTGCAGTCTCTCCAAAACACAGCTGCTAAAAGCACCTTCCTCCTACCATGCCCAACCATGTCACCCCTCATCTCTCAGGCTTTCTAATCACTCTTCCTCTCTTACCACATGAAATTCAGCCCCCCATTTGCAGATACAAGGCCCTTTGGGGTCTCATCCTTTACTGCATCCCACCACTCGTTCTCCCCTCTTGTTCCCTGCACTCTGCTCAATAATATGAGTACTCCCATCTTTGCCTTATTCTACCCTCTACTTCATGATTTCACCTATGCTGCCAGCATGTCTGGAGGTGGCCCTTGCTTTGCCTACAAAGCACTCTGTCCCTCTTCAAAGCAACTTCTTCACAGAATTCTATTCATATCTGAAAGACAGCAATACTTGCCATGCAGCACCCTTTAGAACCAGTGTTGGGCACTGCAGGCAGCACTGACACAGATGGAAGATCACCCCTTGCCAATTACTTTAAAGGTGAACACCTGCCAGACCAGACTGAGAGAAGATGCATTTCACTTGCTCCAAAAAAGTGATCTGAGTACTTAAGGGAAACATTCACATCCTGCACAATACATGGATGGTTGAAATCTGTGGCCTGACCCTTTAGGCTCTACTTTTCCATGGAAATGGTGTCAAAATAAATACATATTTTGTGAGGAGGGGGATACAAATCATTTATGATCCCCTATGTAAGCATCCCACCTACTTGTAGAATATGCTAATGGCAAGAGAAAGGGTTGGCTGTAAACAGGTCTGTACATCACGCAGGTCTCATCAAGCCACTTTCACCGATCACTAGCGGCAACAAGAGCTTACTGTGGCAGCTGTGGCTCACAACTCAGTGACATCTCATCTCACAGATGAAAAAGAAACTGAGGGGAACCTTTATGTTTGTGTTAACTAACCGCACCATTTCTCTAAAGAAACCCCAAGGCATTAATTAAATGGTTTCAGAAAGTGGGGCTGTCATAACAGCTTGGATGTGTTTCTAATTTCCATGCTATTGTCCCAACGTGAGCCAGGAATAGTAAGAGACACAGTCCCACCGCTCAGACAGTCTTGTAACAAAACAAAATGGAAATATCTGCCCTATATGTCTGCAGCTCCCAGCCATTTCCCTGTGATGTATAAATACCAGAGCATACGTGCTTTAAGAAAAATGTGAGCCAATCCTCTGACTATATCTGAGTTGTAATAATCAATTCTACTTTATTTATTTCTAGGCAAACATTTACTCTGCATTGTCTTTTGTTGTATCCTGTCATTGTACAACTGTCTTGGAAAAACAAAGCTTTATTTCTATTCATTTAGCATGGCCAGTAATGAAATCTGTGCCTTTTTACAATACCTAGCTTTAATATCTATTTACATGAAAGCCAATTTTTGAAAGTTGTCTCCCAAGTTGCACCGACATGGTTTACAAGCACTCCTGTCTGCAAGTGCAAATACCAGATGCCTTTCAGTGCACAAATATAGGAATTCGTGCCAACATAAGGGTGCACACTGACTGTAATTTAGGATGTTTCTTGGGTAATCTGACCCTGCATATCTACGGTATCTACAGATTTATCTTTTGACAGCAGATCTATTGCATCTACCCAAAGTATCTGTTCATTAGAACTGGTCAGAAAATGGAGGAAGTGGCGGGAAGAGGTTTCCACTGAAAATGTTGATTTTTTTTCAAAAAATTGTGGCCCAAAACTGAAAAATTCCCAGTGAAAAAACATTAAAAAAAATGAAAAATATAGATAGTTCATGTCTTCATGCGCCGTGCCAAATTGTGTCCTCAATTACACATTCCAGGGGTGTCACTGAGAACAGAATTTAGTGGCCAAAGTAAAGCTCAAGCGCTACTGCCAGTCCCAATGATTGCTCAGATCTGCCACTTTATGTGAGTCTGGAGACATTCGTGTCTGGCCCCTGTAGCTGGAAGTGCTCAGGCCATTGACTCGATATTTGATCGACAAAGTTCTCAAGAAAATATAGATTCCAACAAAGCTCACAAATGCTAAGTGAGTGAAGGGAGTCAGCACTTGCACCTTTTACTGCTGCTACGTGCATGCACTCTATCCAAAGACTGTGAGCTATTTACTGAGAAACATTCCATAGCAATGTGTGGGATCCATGCTATGCTCTGACCATTCACTCAGTAATTCCACTGGAATCACGATACTCCGTGGACTCCACTCATATCAGACATTGATCATTCCAGTAGGTGTTCAGTAACAGGCTTTAGATAGGAAGGTAGGTAAGAAGACAAATAGATAGAGATGGTTACCATATGCAACCCATTTCAGCATTAGTGCTATAGCTCCTCGTACAAACTGAGCCTGGATTCAGTTTCTCTAGGATCAAGTCTGGTCAGTACTTGGATGGTGGACCTCCAAGTTTAACCCAGAAAATAGTAATGGTTCAACAAGCAGCAATTTGTTTGAGTATTCACCCATATGTCACCATGCCATAATAAGTACTGCATTCCTGAACGTACCATCTTTTAGATCAGATGTCAGAATTAGATCCTGACTTCTTGAAAAAAAAAATCTGATGGCACTTCAGGAATGTTAATCTGAATGTTCTGGACATAACATGGACAATTATATTCTACCTCTCTCAATTCACTACTCAGTTTAAACTGGGAAGTGTTTTTATTCATTTTCTGTCCTAAGCATTATTGTGTAGCATTGCTGTTCACTGTTAGTAGCTGCCACATTCCATCCCAGAGTTGGTGCCAGTCAGTGGTGGATGAAGCTATTCGTGTAAGAGGTATTTGGCTATCATTTGGTATTATTATATTAATCGCTTGTCAATCCACACAGAAAAGTGGTTTGCATGGAAACTTCCTGGGTCATCTGCTTCCAAATGCTGCCTTCCTTCTCTGCCCAAAACCCTCAGCATCGGGCCTACTTGGAGCAGTTATCAGCTAGAGCAGGGGTGGGCAAACTTTTTGGCCCAAGGGCCACACTGGGTTTCAGAAATCGTATGGAGGGCTGGTTAGGGAAGCCTGTGCCTCCCCAAACAGCCAGGAGTGACCCAGCCCCACCCCTATCCGAACCCCCTTGCTTCTCGCCCCCGACGGCCCCCCCAGACTCCTGCCTCATCCAACCCCCCCTGTTCCCTGACAGCCCCCCGGGACCCCTGCCCCATCCACCCCCCGTCCCTCTCCCCAATAGCCTCCAGAACCCCTGCCCCTGACTGCCCCTGACTGCCCCTTGCCCCCCGCATCCAATACTCCCTCTTCTTCCTGACTGCACCCCATTCCCCATCTTCTGACCACCCCAACCCCTAATCACACCCCCATCCCCTAACCACGACCCTGAACTCCCCTGCCCTCTATCCAACCCCCCGTGCTCCCTGCCCCCTTACCACACTGCCTGGAGCACCGGTGGCTGGCGGTGCTAAAGCTGCGCCGCCCGGCTGGAGCCGGCCACACACCACACATCACGGAGCACTGGGTCAGACTGGGGTCTGCAGCTGCGCTGCCCCAGGAGCTCACAGCCCCGCTGTCCAGAGCACTGCACTGGTGGCACAGCGAGCTGAGGCTGCAGGGGAGGGGGAGCAGCAGGGAAGGGGGTGGGGGCAAGTCTCCAGGGACAGGAGCTCAGGGTCGTAGTTTGCCCACCTCTGAGCTAGAGTGAGTAAACAAGGTTTGGTGGGCTGCAAAGCAGCCACGCAATAGCTCTATCCCTTTACTCCAGGAGGGCATAGGAGAGAAAGGGAAGGTCCGTCACTGAAAAAGGACAAGTTTTGGCAGCTTTAGTCTCTTTGCATTGAAAAAAAAAGTTGAGGAAAGAGAAGGAAAGCAGGGGAAAAAACAAGCTGCCTAATTTTGAGCAGTACAAATAGGCCAGTGAAGTCAGTCTTTAAAGTGCAGACCCACCAAGCTCTTTATTCATTAGAACTGTGGAGTCTCAGAATGAAAATATCACTGGAGACTCATAACAAGCGAAGAGGAAATTAGAGGCCAATTTTCCTCCCCCAAAATTATTATCTAAGAGGGCAAAAGAAAGTAGTACCTGTGCTAAAGCAAGAAGGAGACAAATGTATTTTTCTTGGCTGACAGTTAAAGTCTAATTAGACTGACAAATCTTCTGCGCTTTTCTCCTTTGCGAGCTGTATGAGGCAAGATTCAACCCCAGAGCCACACGTTATGGAAGGACGTTAATCAAGATTAAAGGAACACTGAACCTAAAGAATATTTTCCTAAGAGGCTGTGTAGACTAGTGGTTAGAGTAAAACACTGTGAGCCGAGAGGCCCTTTGCTGAGCCAGTGCAGATGGACTCTTGACATGAATAATGGACAGTCTTCCTCCCCCTGCTTTGCACTGTTTATATAGAACTTTCTACAAGCACTTTCCAGTATTTTATGTTATTTGTTGGGATTTTCTGGCACTCAGCACCATTCCTGAAAGCTCACACAAACAGTTAATTAATTTACCCTCCCAGCTACTCCTGCGAGGCAGGAGAGTCTCATTATCCTCATTTTACAAACAGGGAAACCGAGACACAGAGACTTGCCAGTCACACGGTATGTCTGCAGCAGAGCACAGACCTCTTGATTCCTTGCACTATGCCTTAATCACGAGGCAATACTTCCTCCCTATTGCGAATGATGTAATCTTTACTCACATACACAGTTTTTTCTTACTCTCTGTATCCATGGAACTACACCTGAGGCGGGGTTGAGACAGACCAATCCAGGTGATACCATTTTTCTCCTTATACTTAGATCTAAATGGTCACTAAACACACTGTGTTATTGGCCCTGGATAAGTGTTCTGTGGGGTCCAGTCCTGAGATCCTTACCCAGTACTAGACTTCAAAAGGACTTTTGCTTGAGTAAGGACTTGAGGGCTGGTCTCAGTAGTGATTCTACACCAGTCCTGGATGGAACACACAGACCAAGGTTGCATAGTGAGGTCTTCTCCAATGCTGTTTGAAGTGGCAACTCACTCAATAAGCCCTAAGCTGGTAAATATTAGTTTATAGTAGCCAGATTGGCAGCAAAAGCCAGGAAAATGAAGGCCACCTCTAGCTAAGCACATTTTCAGACAGAATAGAAATCTCTCAAATCTACAAACCACAGAGTTCTTTCACTTAAACTCCAGCCCTTTCCTAAATTAGGTAGGGAGGCTGGTAGGGTTCAAGGACTTCAACAATAGAAATAAGACTTCTAATTAAGAACATACCTGCTAGAAATAATGTGCCTCCTGACATGAGACAATGTCATGACACACTCATAGAAATAGCCTGCACTCCAAGCAACTCACCTTAAGCAAGAGACAGCTGCTTGCCTCTCTGCCCTTTGTGGTAGCGTGGGGAACCGGAGCTCCCAGAGAGGGTATTATTAATATAGGTGGGCCTGGTGTGTCAGGGCCCTGCAGTCTGCAAGTGTAATTTAATACAACACACGTCACTTCTGAACAGACCTGTGCTTGAATGCAGTGCAAAACCTGTGTGTGAAAAGGTCAAAATAGCATTTGTACTTAGGGTTGCCAGACACAGCTTAGTTATCTGGATGCAAAAATACTGTATTAACTGCTTTGAAACAAAGAAAGAAACAAAACTGCTTTCCCCAGCTTTGGTTTTCAATTAGCAGGAAAGCACAATTCTGAGAGACGAAAGGCATCTTCCTTCAAGGCTCCATAGTAACAGACAAGGGTCATGCCATTTCTTAGTAGCATTAAGTATACATTTGCCTATGGATTCTGAGCATACATCTCAACTGTTCCTCACTACAGACCTGCACCGTCCTCTATACCACACTCATCTCACGTCCACTGACATAAATTATTGACATCAGAAATGCTTAATCATAAAGGTGAAGTTATAGACATCACTGATGCTAAAGAACTCTTTCACACTTGATGCTTCCAGTAACATGATTTTCTCATGTCCCTCATGTTGGCTAGTGATCCCACATTGTATCCCATGCCTGGCCCTTTACAGATTGAGAAGCGGATGCAACCGACTAAGTGGGTATTCACCCACGAAAGCTCATGCTCCAATACGTCTGTTAGTCTATAAGGTGCCACAGGACTCTTTGCTGCTTTACAGATCCAGACTAACACGGCTACCCCTCTGAATGTGAAATGAAGGTTTTCCAATTACTTAAATAAGAAAATGAATGCTACAATCAGGACAGACGCCCCATACCTAATAGCAAGTGAAGCAACTTTGTAGCTATCTTAGTTTTTATGATGGTCTCATCAATGTAGTAACTGAGCACTAATGTGTTCTCTCAGGTGGCTCTATCTTATCCTAGCTGAAGAATGAATTTGCTTTATTAGATCTTTTCCGTCTCTTAATCTCTATGGTTGTTAGTGGTGCTGCCAAATTTCACAGCACTAATGATGACTATTGTGAGTCATAATTACCACAAGGCTGAAAACTACAGCTGGAGATGCAGCCCAAGTAGAAAAGGACAATTTCTCCCCACCTTCACCACACAAACAACATAACTTAAGCTGACAGAACCAAACAACTCTGCCCAAAGTGGGGAAAAGGAAAGCCATCTTGTGCCATGATAGCAATAAACTGGCCTGCTCCTGAATGTAATGGAAGTACATATTGACTTTTATCTTCCTTTCAATGGGCTGAGTGAAGTGTCAAGAGTTATTGCTTTAATATCAGCAGAGATGAGGCCATTCGTTGTGGTACGCGTGTATCCAGGAAATCACTGCTCTAACCATCTTTTTAGAGGCACTTCTACACTTTATTAAATCTCCTTGATGCCTTCTCAGCACACAGTGGTCTCGACTGGCCTAGTGAACTGCGGTGTATATTAGGCAGGCATCTTTCTGAGATATTTCTCCTTCAAGTGGGGTAGGATCATTTCCAGCTTTGCTCAACTCACATAAAGTCCAATTCTGCTCTCAGTTACGCTGATGTAAATCTGTATAATTCCACTGAGGTCCACAAATTATGGCAGGTCTCCACTGGAGCACAGTAACTGAGCACTGCATTTGGCTCATAGATGTTACTCTCTTGGACATAAAATCCTACAAAGCCTTCCTTTAAAATTAGAGCTAGACACAGAGAAGAGAGAGTCCTCATTCCTTCACAATTTACAACAAACATCAACTAGACTTGGGATAATTTCCCCTCGTGTAGTTGAGACTTTATATTTCATGCTCCAGTGTTTGAGGCTAATAACTCAATTAATCCACCAACCTGCTCCTGCCTGGATTTCTAGAATGCCAAGGGGGCCAGTACAGTGTTAAGCCTTAGCCTGGGTTTAATCACTTTCAGCTGAATAGGAGTAAATGCCTCTGCAAAGATAATACTTCCAGCATAGCTAAATAGGGGATTTTCATGTTTTCTCATCATACATGACCAAGATTAGATGAAAAATTAAGAGAATGAAAATATAGAAAAAAGAAGAACCAGTCATTGATTAAACCTTCTGAATCAGTTAGAGCAAGCAGGGGGTCTTATATCACCATTTCTGACAGCCCTGGATTTCATTAAACCTGCATTTCCCAAAACCCAACAACATTAATGCCCAAGGAAAGTTGTCTCAAAGAAGCATATGTAATCAATGTAGGATATTATCTATTTGGACAATAACACACCTCCCTCACCCCTACTGCTAATGGAACACTTTAGTTAAAATCATGGGCCAGATTCTTAGCTAGCGTAAATTGGTGTTGCACAGCTGAAGTGAATGGAAATATGTTGATTTTCATCTGCTATGGGTCTGGCCCCATATATATTATAGAGTCAAATCCCCTTACCTGTGTTATTAACATCACCATAGGTTACTGAAAGAATTAATAAAAATCTAATTCACTTTTCAATATCAGTGTGGGTTGTTTAAATTTTTCCCCTTTACTCAGTGTAGACCATGAGCATACGAGACTGTTGATCAGTTTCTAATCCACTCCACGCTCAGGCTCTGACAGAACAAAACTGCTCCAGTATTTTGGGTTACAAACACTACATCAGGACAGTTAAATCTGAACAAAAAAACTGTTTCCAGTGGATTTTTTTAAACTCAAATGTAGGGTTCTGCTGGCCACAGAGTTTGGCAAAGCTTGTTTTTACAACACGTAAATTTTGGAGGAAACTGATCTGACAGTGCCCCTTTCATATTATCCACTAGAAGGCTGTAAGATTAGCATGAATGGCTCACTCTGAATGCTATACTCATTTGCTTCTTTCCACATTAAGAACTTCACGACTGCAGCAATACCTATGGCAATAATAATAAAAAATAATCTACCCACATCCCATTAGGCTGTTGAAATTACTTTAAGTGTAATTTCCACCCCCCACATCAACTTGGAGATAACATGCCCCAAATCATATTCTAATCTACACTGGTGCAGCATCGCTGATATAAATAAAGTTGCACCAATCTGAGAGTAGAATTTGGGCCCACTATTACATACATACCCAGTATTAATTCAGAAGTTTCTGCTATTTCACCAGAGCAGAAAGGAATCCAATTCCATGTTGGTTTTTACCCTGTACAACCTCATGAAAGTCAACAGACTTATATGGCCTGTAACTCAGTGCAGAATCTGGTCCCAAGGGCTTAACTAACAGGTTAACTAAACAATGAAGTATAAAAAAAAATCTAACCAAATGGAGGAGATCAAATGGCTCACCTGGATGCTGGGTGGCGAGCGGTTTTTTCGGGTAGTTGTGGTGGCCATGGTGGTGGTGGTTTCCATGACTGTGGTAGACATTTCTGGTGGCATGGAGGTTGTGGGTGTTGTTCCGAGGATGGATGGGACTTCTCCAACCAGCCGGACACTTCCGTTGATTTTAATATTGGGGTTGTTCTCTGCTGCCATGTTCAGCACTTTCAAGCCATTGTAATAGAGACCGGAGAGCTGGCCTTGGAAGGGACGCCCTCTGTCCTTCCCTCCAATGGCTATTTGCGCCTGGGTGTTGAAGATCGTTAACTGTCGTCCTAGTGAAGGGGGGTGAATAAATTATTGCCAGACATTTCCCCCCCACCATTCTTAACCATACACTGAGTCCTGGCCAGAGTGGACTGAAGATAAGAGCAGGTTCCCCAGTGGCGGTGGTGGAGGTTGTTGGGTGGAAATGCAGTGCTGCAAATTTCTGTTTCAGACTCATTAATAGTAGAGGTGGGCCTGAACACTGGCTCTAGAACCTCTCACTCTCGCCTCCACACGTGCAACTAAACTCTGGGGAAGTTTGGACCCAACCATATATCTGGATCCAAACTTGGAGACGTTGGCCCATCTTTCGTTACAAGCAACGTTTTAATCTGTTAGTCTCCTCTAGTAGCTTTTGGAGACTGAAAACCAACCCAGATGATAAAATCTCTCTAGGCTTAGCCCAATGTATATACACATATATACAGGGCCGGATTTATGATCCGCGGGGCCCGACTGGAATACTCAGTGGCGGTCCAGGGCTTCAGTGGCATTTTGGTGGCGGGGGATCCGCTCCGGGGCTTCTGCGGCACTGAAGGCCCCCCGCTGCCGAAGACCCCCGAAGCGGACCCCCCGCCGCCGAAATGCCACCAAAGACCCCTGGAGTGAGGCCCCTTTAGGCGTGGGGCCCTCTTGAGCGCAGGGCCTGATTCTGGGCAATCGGTGGAATAGGCGTAAAGCCGGCCCTGCATATATATCTTTGATCTCTGAATGGTCAGTGGGAAAGAGCATCTGTGAACAGACAGGAAAGGGTAAGATACAGAGATGCTCTAAGAGAAGCTCATCTTTGGACTGCATGGGGAATTTAGAATAGCTGAATGCAAGAGGCTGGGTCTGGAATGTTGTTATCAGAAAGGATCAGGAATCTAAAAGTTGGAAACACCAAACACAGACATTTCTGGTGCTGTGAAAGAGCAAAGTTCTTTGAACAGTTAACAATATAGTAATTAAGGTGACTAATTCTCACAACGCCCCGTGAGGTAGCTCAGTGTTAATCCCATTTTTATAGATGGTGAAGTTGAGGCCTAGATAGATTAAGTGATTTGCCCAAGGTCACACAAGGTGTGTCAGGTATGGATTTCATATCATGCTTGCAGAAGGAATGTACCTATTCAGAATGGATCCCAGAAACAGCTGCCAATTCTCCTAATCCCACAGACCATTCAAGTGACATCCAGACAAAATTGATTCATACATATGGCCCACTTCTCCATGCTGCACTGTGTTGATTAAATTGAAGCCATGATTGTTCTGACCAGTGCAAATGAAATGTTTGTTATCTCACTCTCTGTGTGAGGCTTTGGGGCATGCCAATGGAATCTGCTGAATTAACAGGGAACCAGACTGGCCAGAGCTCAGGAGAGTAATCAAAGCAGAGTCAAAGCAATTATTACTGGACTATTTAATTATGTTTTCCCTCCACCACCCCTTTCTTACAATATGTGCACACATCTCCATCCCTTCCCTCTTCCCTCTCTCACTCATCACTTTTTTCTCTAGTCCAACCTGATAAGTGCAGAATGTAGTAGAGCATAGCCTATAACCCACTGTTCATTCCCTCAAAGCCAGTGGTTAAAGTAGATCAAAATAGGAGGGGGAGCTCACCAATTTTGGTGGTCGTCGTGACGGGTCTTGAAGTCAAGTGGTGATGCGGTGTTGCATCATCTTATGGTGACGGGATGGACCATGGGGAAGAGAATGGGGACAAGAGAAGAAATGTATCTGAAAGGAGTTCCTGTCCCCAAGGAGGGCGCTAGCCAGCCAAGCAAAAGTGTATGTGTATGTGTAATGTATGGAGTTGTGAGGGCGGGGTGCACATCCCTAGTGCTCCCCACCCCCATACCTATAAATATCAACATTTAGACTTGACCAGGATGGAGGATCTGTACTGATGTAAAATCAAAAAATAAAAATGGAGGGAGCATTGCATCTTTTCCCTAGAAAATGTTGAAATATCTGATGCATTTTCCTGCATTTCAGGAGATTTTAACTTACCAGAAGCAAGTTATGTTCCATTAAAATCTCAACAAACATGCACCAAAACCACAGGCCCCCCACCATGTAAACCCAAAGTAGCTTATCCCCTCTCCTATCTCAAAGCATACTGGGTTGCTGTGAGCATCTATCAAAATACAGCCTCTCAAGCCCCCTCTTTGTTTTCAAACACTCCCCTGAGATCTCGTGTAAACAATAATGCACATTTTTGGCATCAAAGATACTGTACAACAGTTTATATTCTTGTGACTTACTGTGTCCCTTGAGTTTTCTTTTCTTCCTTATTTTATGTCACTCCACTCATTCTATTAGTGTTTCAGTTTTCCTATGATTATTTTGTTCCATCTATCACTCTGCTCTGCATCTCCTCTCTGCTCTCCCATACTCTGTCAATTTCCCATTATGTTTCCTCCCATGCTGCCCTTTCCTCCCTCCTCACTCACTTCCATCTGGTGTCACCAGTGCTTAATTTGTGACAGGACTGAGCTTCAGCACCTCTAGCTTTGGCAGTTCATAACCCCAACTCCTCAGGGTTTGCCGCATCAGTTATGAAAGTACAAAAATTGCTTGAGCCCCAGCATCTGTTTCATTACAAATTAAGCAGCACATTCTTCCCGTTACCCTTCCCCTCAGGGGGAGTGCCTGGAGGGATAAAAGAGATGACAGGGCCATTTTGCTACGCTTCAGATATTGTCCTCCTGTAATGGAGGGAGAGTTGATGAGGCACCAGTTGTTTCCATTTCTAACCTCTTTATATGTGCAACAGGGAACCAGTGTCTCCTTTTTCCTCTATCAACCTGGAGGGAAGGTAAGGGGGCTGGTGAGGAGGCAGATCTGGATGTAGTAGAGGTAGATAGGGAACATCACTTCTCTTATCAGGTGTTGCTGTTTCTCCCCTCAGTGGTGGAAGACCCAGCAATTTCCTCAGCCAGTCCCCAGCTCTTCCTGCTGTTCCCATTTCAGATTCCCATGCGCGGTGAGTCCTTGTTGTCACCACAAGTGATGAGAGGTAGCTGAGCTCCCTGAGCCATGAAGATGAAGAGAAGTGGAGTGTTCTCTCTATGCTTTTAGTAGAGGAAGGTAGCTGGACTCCCTGATGCTCTCCTTTTACTTTAACCCATGCCCATAACATCCTTACAACTGTCCAGGATAGCTCCATTTTCTTGTCAGAGACAACGAGTCACCACACTAATGTTGACACATATTCTACCTTCTTCACCACTTCTCAGTTCTCTCTGCCCTCTAATATACCTACCACATGGGCATGGCCCCATGCCAGTAAAATATGAACTTTATTGCGTTTTCCTTTTGAATTCTGAGCTCTTCTAGTCCAAGAGCTGAACACAATGCATGCAGCTACTACTGAACACAGCACTGGTACTAAAGCTATGCTTGCTAAAAGGACAATCACTTGTTGGGTTTATCTATGAAGAGTCATTCCTAACTCACAATTCTGGTGTGAGGTGTCTGTACTTGAATGAGCATAAAGGACGCAAGTGGATGAAATGAAAGAAAAACGTCCAAAAGAAGAAATATGCAGAATTCCAGGGCCACATCAGACATCCTTTCTTCTAGTTTATCTATGGCTTGATTCTGCAATCCTTATTCACACTGAGTAGAACTAACTCTCACAAATTGTCCTTTTGACTCCAAAGGCGTGACTCACCTGAATAAGTAGAACTCAATGTGAGTAAGGGTTGCAGACTTGGATCCTTATTTTCCACCTAGCTCTCTACTTATTAGGCTTTTCTTATTAATAGGGGTGACAGACATATGTTAAGGTTTTCAAATTGTTGCGTAAAACTTTGCACAACTCAAAGTTTTGTGTCTCTGAATTATTTGTTCACTGTTATTTTGATTTCTATGCTCACCAAAAAAATTCGGATGAAGAATTCCCCCCTTTCAGTGTCAGTGAAATCTTAGACGACAGTATTTGTTCCGCAACGCTAAGTCAGAGTTTGGGGGCATTGTTAAAAAGCCTAATTCACATGAGCAGGAACTGCTCATGCAAGTAGGACCATTCAACTCAATGAGATTACTCATATGAGTAAGAATTATTTTTGCGAGCAAGGATTTGCAGGATCAGTCCTTTTGTCGTAGTGCTTGTGGCTACTTCTCTTCCTTACCTGGCCAAACCCTTGAACGCTATCAGGCTCAAATGCATTCTGTTGACCAACTCTGGTCTTGTTATCAATATATGCAGTGAGAAGATTAAGCCCAATTCTCTATTCCTTACTCACATGAATAATCCCAGTGAAGTCAGCTGTATTCAGGTGTTACTATGTCTACTTATGTGAATAAAGTTTGCAAGATAGGGTGCTTTTTATTAGATTTTTAAAATCCAGTTTATAAAACTAAAAATTAAAAAACAATGTAAACATGAATACTTTTCTCCCTGCATTGGTGACACTGGACAGTAGCTTTAACTCTTCTAGTAGATGAACATTCAAAAAGGTTCTCTATTATATTGTTTCTCCAAGAATGAACTATATGATCATTCTGAATAAAGTGACAGTGCAATCAAATCAGCGCTATATCTATGGCAATTTTTAGAAATTCATGCTAATTGAAGATTGTTTAATCTTACCTTATTCATGCCAAGAATTCACACCTTGCAGAGAGCTACTCTGTATGCTGTTTCTTTGATCAATCTATCCATCCATCAATTTATCATGCTGTATTTTGATAGCTATTTACCTTTTCACTCATCTTTACAAGGGCTTCTGACAAACGGCTTTCTGGATACATTAGGAGGTGGATAGATAACCGGGTGGATGACTGAGCGGGTAAGTGAATGGACAAGTGGATGGGTGAATGGTTACTTATTAAATCTTTCCACTAAGTGGTAATCATGTTATTTAAAAGGATACATCCATCTTGGTATGGTGGAACAAAACTATATTCTATCATTGTCACACTGTCGCAGTGCACAATGTCTTTATATTACACCAATTGCCAAGACTCAATTTTCTTTTATGTTAACAAAAACATTCTATATCCTTCTAGCACAAACATGCCCCATGCTTGGAGTTTGCCTGGGTGCTCTGAGACCAACTAGCTTAGACCCCATTGCCCTTTTGTGATTGTCTTTTAACAAAGCATCGTCATCCACAGACTAGCAAACCCCAGGTCAAAACTTCGGGATGGTTTACAAATGAAAATGCCTTGGCATGCTTAAAAGCTCAGACTTGGAGAAGCAAGGGCATAAAATAAAGGACTCAAAGAAAAACCAAAGATTAAGTAAACAAAACAAGGACAGGTTTCTCAAGCACATGAACTGCATCACGGAGTCAGACATGCATCTGTTTTAACAAAAGTGAGGCAATCGTTGTCTTTAGTGTTAAAGGGACTTTATCAATTTGAAATTACTGAAACAAAATTATCCACTTTTTAACGTCAAACTTTAATTTTTTTAATCAGCTTACGCAAATTAACAGGGCAACCCGTTGAGACTCAATGAGCATTTTCTCAACATTACTATCTCATTCTCTCTTTGTTAGTTGGCTCAAATGAAATGTTCTGTAAACCCCCACTGGCTAAGAGACCTAGCCACCTTAATTGACCTCCTCCACTGTTCTTAATGGGTTAATATTGCTCTACAAATATTTTTACTCTAGTCACACATTGCACAGGTAGGGCTCCAATCCTGTGTGGTGGGGAATGCTGTCAGCTCTCATGAAGTCAATGGGAGCTGAATGTGCACAGCACTTTGCAGGATTAGACCCTTCGCATGACAATATTTTAATTGCAGTTAGCAAAGCTCCTCTCGTCCCCAACACAATTCAGGCTGCTGAGAGCAATTTGCTAAACCCCTGAGATAAGGAAGTGCAAAATACAATGTAAAGGGTATTTATCCATCTTACATTATATTGCTTTTCTTCTTTGGAGTATTTTGGTAAGATCTGTAGTCTGAATCAACACAGAAAATGCTAGACTTGAGTCCAACCATCACCCCCTTTTATCAGCAGGAATTTCTTTAAAGGAAACCAGAGAAGATTTGTTCTGCTTTTCCTAAACTTCAGGGCATTGCAACTGTCATAAGTTATTTTTAGCATCACTTTTAGGCTGCAGGGAGGAGATATGATTGTGTCTTAATCTCCAATATATCATCAAGGGCCTGATCCAAAGCCCAATGAAGTCAATGTGACTAATTCCATTGGCTTTAACAGGCTTTGAAATAGGTCTTAAGTGCATGAAATAATTTCCACCCCTCCACAAATTACTGGTATAGAACCTACGCTGTTTTAGACCCCATTTCAGCAAATCCCCTAAGCACATGCTTAAATCTCTGAAGTCAAGGGGAGTCAAGCATGTGCTTATGTGCTTTGATGAACTGGGGCGTATGCCCATACATGGAAATCTATAGGGCTGCTTTGGGTGTAAGTTAGAGAAGAATTTGTCCCATAAATTACTAAAATCAAATAAGAAAAATGTTAAAACTGCACTTTAAAACCCTTCAAGTTTAATATAAAAAGACAGAATAATCTGTCTCTGTCTCCTTTATTTTAGTTTAAATAAAAATGTTAAAAAAATGTTTTCCCTACAACATTTTTTAAAATTGTTAATTAAGTTAAAACAATTAGGAGACATGCAGCTGTAACTGCTAGCCACACTAATGAAAGAAAAATCTTCAACGTCGCAGTTTAACAACTGCGTTTGAAAAAACTTTTAAGAAAACTTTGATAATAAAAATATAGATGTAGTTTAAAAACAAATTAAAACAGGAAGATCATGCAGTGGTTAAATTGCCATAATACATGTTGTTGCATTTTGTTTTGTTTTAAGCGGTTCCTGAATTTTTGCTTGTTTGTTTGTCGTTACTTTTGATAGCAAGCTTAGAATTCCGTCCCTTTAACTTCATTTTAATAGCAATGTATTATAGCATGATTTATCAACATATGGCAGGTGGATGCTGACACAAATTATAATGAAAATTAAAACAGTCATTTATGCAGCAGGCGATTATCATTTAAGAAACATTTATTTACAGGCTTTAAAAATGAGGGTTTAGAATCAAATGGGTTTAAAATGAAACTTTTAACGACTGTTACCTTTTTCTTGCAGCCACTCTTCTACGGGCCGGTTATATTTGAAGGGGATTTTCTGTTTTACCATTTGGAACCGTTCATTATCAGTGTTGCCTTTAAAGTTTAAAACACAGCTTAAAAAAACAATCTGAAAAGTCAATGAAATCATTAAAAAACATCCTAGATTTTTTTTTGTTTTTATGAATTTATTTAATATAAATAAATGTATATATATAGAAAGAGAGCTTTATTTTCTTTAATGAGGTGGAGAAAAGCTATTCACTCATTGTCTGGAATTCTGGAAGGATCGAAGTGTTTAAATCTTAAGAAAAAGATCTCACCACAAATATTCAATTTGCAATGTGAGACACTGGGCAACTTGGTGATGTAAGCTGAAAATTTTGAAAAATGTTATGGTCAGAGTGTAACACTGATGGCAATATATGTGGTACAAGATGTCAATTGCACAGGCATGTAGCCTCAGGTGATGTTCTGGACGCTCTTCAAGTTGGTAGGGGAGAAGGTGGATGGGTGGGTGGGAGGGTGATATATGTGAGGAAGGAGTGGAATATATATGGAAAGAGAGAAAAGGACAGATTTGAGGCAAGAGATGTCAAAAGGACACAGTGGAAACAAACTAAGAGGGCTATAGGATGTCGGAGACAGGAAACATGGGAGGGAAAACAGGAAAGGGAAGGGCATGGCAACCAAACTTCCATAAAGGCTTCTGCCTACTTACCCAAGGCTTGGGCCTGCACCCACTGAAGTCAATGGGAGTTTTGCAACAAGATGGTCCAATGTGGTGTATTTTAGGGTTAGGGTCATAAAGTACAATATAAATAATAAGATGGGCTTAAACTAAACTTTGGATCTGAACTCCCAGAACCCCATGGCTGAGCCCAATCTCCAACACAGGGGAGCAATCAGAGTTTTGCTCATTATTTCTTCTTCTTCTTCTCCAACCACAGACAAACTGTGACTGCCTTTATTTTTGATTTACTGTTTTATTTATGTTAAGACAATTTGATCAAATAAATGGAGTCAAATGGTTCAAGATCAGTCTCTCACACTTTTGTTTAGGGCTGAAATGCACATACAAAGCAAAAGACTTTCATTAAAAAAATATGATAGCAAGCTGGGATCAGAGCTCATCTCACTGAATTAACACCATTGTAAACTGTAGTGCTATTGCTTGCTTGTTTTAAAGAAACCTAAGTCCAGGAATCAGTAACCACCCTCATGCCTTGGGGTGTGTTTGTTTCTAAATGCCACATACCCATCTGTCATATAAGATAAAGAAGGAATCAATTAAAATGACTTCATATGTATTTGTTTATTTCAAATCAGATGCTAGACTCTGGTATGGCAATATAAAAACAGGACATTGAAAAATGTGTGACTAACAGCTGGCAAGATGCCCCACCCACTTAACAGCAGATGCCACCATAAAGGAAGCAGTGACTGTTAAATCACACATGCTCCATATTCCTTCCCGGACATGTGCAGCTTGGAAATCCTAACTGAGTAATGACCTAGCTGCCCTCTGCAGGATAAAATCAGGTAGAAGTGGTTTTCACCAACTACTCTCTGGGAGAGGGGGAGCTACTGTGATAGACATTAACAGGACTTAATCTGACAAAAATTCATGTTTGATATAGTGTAGCAGTAACAGTAAAAGAGATTTATTAAAAAAAATTAGCTGCATTTCCTTAAATTCAGAGGTAAAGCAGAAAACAACTTGGATTTGGTTAACACCTCTGGTCAGAATACTTAACATGCAAAAGTCTGGTTGCTAGGTTGGAGCAAAGGTCAGACTCACAGCCAGCTGGGCATGAAAAAATCTGTTATGGGAAGATAACTGAGTTAATTCCCTACAATGACCCTGGAAAGTCAGCCATTTCTCTTCTTCCCTGAAGGAAGTCCATTGTGGGCAAGTGTCCTTTCACACGACTGCTATGAATATTTCTCTATGGAAGAAACATCCAGTTAAGTAGTGGGCTGACACACAGAGCTCTTTGCTGTATATGCTCCTCTATCCTAGTCTCAGGTGCCTGCCAACTGTGATTGGCTTCTTTGACTAAACTGGAAAGGTAAAATAAAATATTGGAAATGTACTCTATCAATCTTGCTTCATATCACATTAGGAATGTACCATGGTGCCTCAGAATGACTGCAGAGACCGTCAGTAATCTGTATGCATATTCCCTGCACGCCTAAATCATATCAACACCAATAAAGAGTTCAAAAGTCAGTTCTTTACTTTTACGAGCATATCTTCATGAACTGACATCTTAAGCCACATTCAATACTGGGACTGGGAAATGACTTGAGGAAGTGCTGAGAATATATGTATAAGAAACTAAACTAGACAGAAAATATTCAGCAGCAGAATAAGAGTTTTATGTCTTTACATTAATAAACATCTGCTGATTAATACAGTCTGAGGTCATGGTCTTAATGCTTCTTTGTCAATCATGGAAGCCAAGTGTTTCTTCAATTTCTTGTTCTAACAGATAAACTCCTCTTCTGAAAGTCCTCATGCTGATGAGGCAACTCATACTAAGTCAAGGATGGTAAAGTATGGACCCCTGTGGTGAACTGGGGGAAAATGGTCTTGCTGTCCTTGAAAGAATAGCAGCAAAGATGGATGTAGACACAATACACTATGGACACAATTCATTTCTTGGTGTAACATTTCTTATGACCAACTAGTAAGGCATTTTGGTTCTTTATCAGGCCTTTCATCAATGCACTATTCCTTTCTCCCCTACAGAATTTGCTCTGTTAGTAATTATGTTTGTCTTCCTTAAGGGAAATTTGGTTTGCTGCTGCCAGAAAGTTTTCTCTGAGAAAGGACCGAGAGAGTGTACTGAGAGCCTGATACTATATCTATGCTACAGAGGCAATAAGAATTTAGAATGTCAATAGGAGTTGAAGTTAAAATTGTATGATTTGACCAGATATTAATTTGCCAGAATCTGAGGGGTGCAAAGCAATTGCAACTCTCATATGGCTACATCAATTCTGAGATCCTTACATTTTACTGACTCCTTATTAGGGAAAACTCCCATTGACTTAAGTCAGAGCTGACTCAGTTTTTACTCAGGAAACTTTCCAATAAAGACAATGGGCGTTTTCCCAGAATAAGGATTACGGATCTAAGGATTTGGCCCAGTGGTAGTTACAGGTGCTCAGGACCTCTTTCCTTTTGCCCCAACAATAATGTATATTTCTGTTTTGCAGGGAGTGACTGAAAAAAAGGAAGAAAAATTACAAGTCACATGAAATCTCTCTAATGCAGGGCATGTTAGGCTAAGACAATTAGGTCAAGCCAGTGCTGGAAGACTCTACACTGCTACGAAATTTGATTTTACGCTCTCCCACTTGAATCATCTTGTGCTCCAAATATCCTCATCAAGGTGGGAAACTGTTCCAGGAAGAGAGGTTGGCAAAACTCAGGTGTGGAGGAAATGGGAAAGGGTGACAAAATTATAAAGGGTAAACTGGATGAAACTGCTTCTATGATTCAATACTAGACCTTCCTGAAAACCAGAAAGGGCATAACTATTCCCCACCACATATTTAAAGCTTTTTTAAAATCAGGTTTAAGTTTATGTTATTATTATTGTTTTGTTTTGCAGACATAGCCTCCAATAGTAATATATATGTGAAAAATCATACCTTTAAAAGCTATGAAAGTGTGAAGGACATTAGAAAATTCAAAAAGGTTTAAATTAGCACATTAGTACCTGCTCTTAGCATCTATTCATGTTTCTGTTTTTTAAATTATATCTCCTTTATCTCAGACATTAGTAAGAACGGTTTTAAGAACATGTGCATGAGAACGTGTTCATCGACATATCCCCATTTACAAGACTGATTTAAAGAGCATGTTTTCCCTGGTTAAATGCATGGAATATTCAGCACAGTAAGCACCATTACACACTCATAAATCTTCTTAAATTAATATTGATAGAGTTGTGCTTTAAAAAAAATAAATTAATACAGAATTTAATATGAGAGTTTCTATAGAAAGTAACACAGGGTTTTCAACAGGAAATGACCCCATTTGTGATAAGAAGTGACCTCATCAGTCTTCAGGCTATGTCATTGTTTCTCTTCAGATACAGAAATGTTAAGTGATGGTCTCTCATGAGACTTTAGTGCCATCTCTTTCTAGAAACCACATGTACACATCTTCCAACTCCCACAAAACAAGCAACCCTCACTCCTCTCAAACCATCTAGCCACTTTTTTCTTTCTTGAGTCCAGCTCTGATCCAACATTTTCTTTGCAAAAAACACAAAGATGAATGGAAAGATTATAGTTTACTTTAAACAAAAATTAGACTCAATCCTGTAGTCCTTTTGCATTAAGAATTCCAATCCATATGAAAGGACTGCAGGATCCCATTCATTATGAAAAAGTTTTGGTGATTAGTTTTGCTACTTGTGGTCATTTGAATATGAATGGATCTTTTTACCCATAGGATTTATCTGCTTAGCTCTTATTAGTACCAACAGAAATCATCCATTTAAGATACTCTTTTCACTCCCAGCTATCAATCTGCATTATTTTCTGTAACATTTCTACTTTAATTCCATTACAGAAGTCGGCTCCCAGAGAAACATTCCTCCAAGTACTTTTTCTCCTCTCTGATTGCAAAAAATGTACAGCACTGTCATTTCCAGCTAGGTGCAGATTTGGATAAAGCAAATATTTGGATTCCACTGAGGATTTGTATCTAGGACTAACTCTGACGTCAGACCTGACTCTGACTCTTTCAAGTGTTACTGCCTACATGAAATTTGGCTCCAGTTTTCCTCCCAGACTCCCAGAAAGGTTCAGAGTTTCATGTTTAGGGAGGGTAATCACATATCTTTAAAATTCTTCCCATATCTTAATCCCATTTAACCTACAGGATACCTGATGCTTGTACAATGGTCCAGGAAGGGTTGCTGAAAAGTACCCCTAGGTAAAGTAGAATTCTCCTCCCAAACTCCCTCCTGAAAACTGCGAACTAATATTTTGCATGTTCTCTCACGGTTCCTTTAAGAAAACAAACAAGCTTTACCCAGTTTAAGACCATTTCTAAAACAAAATGGGTTCTTGCGTCACTTAAAATAAAACAGCAATTCAGGCACTGACAAATGCTGCTTCTTGGTCCAGCCACCAGTAATGATGATATACTGCTGCTACAGTGAGGAAGAGTGGCTCAAAGGTTCCAGTAAATTGCACTGGGCAGAAAGAAAGCACTTGCTTCCAGGTGGAATATTAATACAAGCTGATATGTTGTCAAGCCCGTGAAGATGCTAATAAGAATACCGTAAGAAAACATTCATCTGCCCTAAATAAATGCCAAAGATGGTTTTATTCAGAGCCTAAGAATAAAGCAGCAACTTTTTCTTCGGTGCTTAGAAGACTAAAAAATGAGACATTTTGGCTAATTAACAGTTATTGCATAGTAATAGTAATAGGGCAAGAAAACTTTCAGAAGTTAGGGCTGCAGATTTCAACTGGATTTACTCATCCCCTTTTCGTGATGTATGAAATTTCAGTAGGAGAAATATAAGTAAATAACCTTCATGACTAAGGCAAAGAGTTCTGATTATTGGTTTTAGGTTCAACCCCTGGTATTTGACCCCATCTATCTACAAGCTTTATATAGCACCTATAACTATGGCATCTAAGTACTGCATGAATCACAGAAACATAGGGCTGGAATAGACCTCACAAAGTCACCAAGTCCAGCTCTCTGCACTGAGGTAAACCTAGACCATCCCTGACAGGTGTTTGTCTAACCTGTTCTTAAAAACCTCCAGTGATGGGGATTCCACAGCCTCCCTGGGAAGTCTATTCCAATACTTAATTACTCCTGCAATTAGACATTTTTTTCCTTATATATAACCTAAATCTCCCTTGCTCCAGATTAAGCTTATTACTTCTTGTCCTACCTTCAGTGGACATGGAGAACAATTGATCACCATCCTCTTTGTAACTGCCCTTAACATATATGAAGAATGTTATCAGGTCCTCTATCAGTCTTCTTAACTCAACACTAAACATGCTCATTATTTTTAACCTTTCCTCATAGGTCAGGTTTTCTAAACCTTTTAGCATTTCTGCTGGTTTCCTCTGGACTCTCTCCAGTTGGTCTTTCCTAAAATGTAGCATCCAGAAGTGGACCCAATATTCCAGCTAGGGCCTCATAGTGCTGAGCAGAACAGGAAAATTACCTCTCATGTCTTACATATGTCACTCCAGTTAATACACCCCAGAATGATATTAGCCTTTTTTGCAACTGCATTAGATTATTGACTCATATTCAATTTCTGATCCACTATAACCACCAAATCTTTCTCAGCAGTACAACCGCCCAGCTAGTTATTCCCCATTTTGTACTTGTGCATTTGATTTTTCCTGTCTGTTGAATATCATCTTGTTGAATTCAGACTAGTTTTCCAATTTGTCAAGGTCATTTTCAATTCTAATCCTGTCCTCCAAAGGGCTTGCAACTCTTCCCAGCTTTGTGTAATCTGCAAATTTTATAAACATTCTCTGCACACCATTATTCAAGTATTTAATGAAAATATTGAATAGTACCAAACCTAGGAGTACACCCTCCAAGTTTCACAGCGAACCATTGATAAGTACTCTTTGAGTATGGTCTTTCAACCAGTTGTGCCTCCACCTTATAGTAATTTCATCTAGGCCACATTTCCCTGGTTTGCTTAACAGAATGTCATGTGGGTCTGCATCAAAAGCCTTACTAGAATCAAAATATATCACATCCCCCTGTCAAAGAAGGAAATTACGTTAGCATGATTTGTACTTGACAAATCCATGCTGACTATTCTGTAGATCCTATTATCCCTTAGGTGTTTACAAACTGATTGTCTGATCATTTATTCCATTATCTTTCCAGGTATCAAAGTTAGGCTGACTCTTCTATAATTTCTGGGGTACCTTTTGATCCCCTTTTTAAACATGGGTAATATGTTTGCCCTTCTCCAGTCCGCCATGAGTTCTCAAAGGTAATTGCTAATGGTTCTGAAATTGCTTCAGCATAAAAGGAGTATAAAAGTCAAAGGGGAAAAGAAGTCATGTTAGACTATCACAGCCAGCATTTAGTTCACATTTAGGGAATAAATTCTCTGTTGGTGTAAACTGGTACAGGTCCATTTGTCCCAAAGACATCCGCAGGGAAGCTCTAGATTCTTCCAGAGCTTGAATGACCTACCTAGGAAGTGACACTGGAATACTCCACTGGGAAGCTAGCATCTTTCACTGGTTCCTAGTGAGGGACATGGTTTACTTTCAATCTCAGAGTGTTTCAGCGCTTTGGTTTGAAGAAGCACGAATGTTGCAGCAGCTTAACCGCATCTGTCTGCAAGGCAACTGAACTTATAAACACACAATCTATTGAACAGTTCCACTTAAACATTTTACTAATAACATGTTTGATTATTACTACTGAAAAGAAGTATAAAATTGTGTTTGCTTGTTCTCACTAAATCTGTTTGCTTACTTTTTGCACCACACAGCTTGGAAAGTAAAACCACATTAGTAGTCAATTTCACTTCTGGGTTTGTTTTTCCTCTCTGTGTTAAATCAGGAATAACATGATTGAAATCAGAATGAGAATCAGGCATTCTGCTTATAAGCAGTTTTATATTTTGATGCACTACAACAGGGATCAGCAACCTTTGGCATGTGGCCCTTCAGGGAGATCTGCTGGTGGGCCGGGCTGGTTTGTTTACCTGCAGCGTCCACAGGTTCAGCTGATCACAGCTCCCACTGGCCACAGTTCGCTGTTCCAGGCCAATGGGCGCTGCGGGAAGCGGCGTAGGCCAAGGAACGGCAAACCGTAGCCAGTCGGAGCTGCAATCGGCTGAACCTGTGGACGCTGCAGGTAAACAAACTGTCCTGGCCCACCAGAGGATTTCCCTGATGGGCTGCGTGCCAAAGGTTGCCGATCCCTGTACTAGCACAATACTGCCGTGATTTAAGTTACACATTGTAGAGGACTTTTTACATTAATAATTTTTAATCAAAATGTAGAAAAAAAAACAAATGGAAAATAATCTCTATCCATAGTAGGTTTTGAACGAATGCCAAACCTAAATGGAAGGTGTGAGCTACATACATGTGGCACAGGATTGCAGCTAAATAAAAGGATTGAGAATCAGGTGACCTGGGTTCTAAATCAGCTTCTGCTACTGAATATCTTGTTTAACAACTTTCCTATGCTTCAGCTTTTCCATATGTAAAATGGGGACACAGCAGGGAGATGTGTGTACTCTTGGGTTTGAGATCCTTTGATGGAACATGCTGAAGAAGAGGAGGCTGTTATCCTTATTTAAGTTTGCTTCAGCTTTTCGGTATTTTTTTTTCTATTTTCACTCAACTCCTTGTTAGAAAAAATTGCAGCTCTTGCTTCTCTGGGTCTCCTTTTCTTTCCTGTCCTCTTCTTTCCCATATCCCTGAATATCCTTGATTTGACCCCCTTCCTTCTGTTCTCACCATTGTCTTTGAGTCCTGCCTTTTCCTTTCATTCCTCTCATTGTGGAGCTTTTTACTGTGAAGAGCTGAACTTCACACTGGGGCTACCTCAACCCAAAGACTTTGGAACAAAAGAAGACAAAGTCTCTATCACATACATACCAGAAATAGGAGAGAACTGGCAGGCAAGACTCCAGTGGCAAAAAAAAAAAAAAAGAAATCTGAAGTTACTCCAACAATCAGGCAAGTGAACTTGTTTCTAAGTTTTCATTGCCTCAGAGGAAGCCTGATTACTACAACTCCCCCTCTACCTTTACTTATACCCTCCGCCGACTTACTTTTCCTGATGCAGCCATTTTCCATCTCTGGGGTATATAAGGTGTACCAATTTAGCTTCCATGGATCAGCTTCAGAGGTGACGTGAGCTTCATGTCAGTAACAGTTGAGTCTAACAATTTCTAAACCTGAATAAATGTATATGCTGTAGGAACCAGTGTAATATTGCATCAGGTCAGACTCCCTTAGGGACACCTTTCAATTTCTCCCTGATTCAAAGACAGGTTAATGGACTTGCAAAGGTTACAAAAGCATTCAGATGGTATTCCAACACTTCTGCATCCTCAATCTAGAACAGGGGTGGGCAAACTACAGCCCGTGGGCCAAATCTGGCCCATCGGACCATTTAATCTGGCCCTCAGCTCCCGCTGGGGAGCGAGGTTGGAGGTTTGCCCTGCTGGGGAGCGGGGTCGGGGGCTTGCCACGCTCTGCGCAGATCCCAAGAAGCAACTGGCATGACCCTGCCTGTTCTCTCCTATTTCTGATATGTGTGTGATAGAGACTTTGTCTTCTTTTGTTCCAAAGTCTTTGGGTTGAGGTAGCCCCAGTGTGAAGTTCAGCTCTTCATAATAAAAAGCTCCACAATGAGAGGAATGAAAGGAAAAGGCAGGACTCAAGCAACCGGCATGACCCTACTCCTACAGAGTACACGGAGATATGGCCAGGCGGCTCTGTGCACTGCCCTGTCCACAGGTGCCACCCCCACAGCTCCCATTGGCCACTGTTCACGACTAATCGGAGCTGCAGCAGTGGCACCTGTGAACGGGGAAGCGCTTAGAGCTGCCTAGCCGTGCCTTGGAACCAGAGAGGGGACGTGCTTCTGGGAGCTGGTTGTGGTAAGCGCCACCTGGAGCCTGCACCCCTGAACCCTCCCACCCCAATTTCCTGCCACACCCCTGATCCCCCTCATGCCCACCGAACCTCTCAATCCCAGCCTAGAGCCCCCTTCTGCACCCCAAACCCCTCATCCCCAGCTCCACCTCAGAGCCTGCAACCCCAGCTGGATCCCTGACCCCCCTCATGTGCCAACAGCCTACCCCATCCCTGATCCCTCTCCTGCCCTCTGAATCACTCTGTTCCAGCCTGGAGCCCTCTTCTGCACCCCAAGCCCCTCAGCCCCAGCCCAGAGCCCTTCCGAACCCTGAACTCTTCATTTTTGGCCCCACCCCAGAGCCCACACCCCCAGCTGGTGCCCGAACCCCCTCCCGAACCCCAACCCATAATTTCGTGAGCATTCATGGTCCACCAGAAAATTTCCATACCCCGATGTGGCCCTCAGGCCAAAAAGTTTGCCTACTCCTGATCTAAAAGCACAGTGGGAGCAACCTGAATGAAAACAGGAATAAGATTAACCAAACTTTCCCAAACCTCCAAAGGAAAGGCTTGGTCTGAGCTTTGTGTGAAGATTTGGGCCAGTTCTCATTTTATATGCTCTGATTCACTTGGATCATATTTCAGTCATCAGCAGTGGAAATATTTTTCATGGGTTTGTGTGCAGATAGTGAAATTGACATTTACTGATAAAAACCCAGTCTTTCCAAACCTAATTGTACAGTGTTGAGTAAACTGATGGTGTTCAGAAAGTAGGTAAATTATGATAATAATAAATATATGTAGTTTGGGTAAATGAAAGGTCAAGTGGGGAAAGGATAACTGTCTACAAACATAAGAAAGGTGCAAACCCCAAGGAAGAGGAGGGATTTTTTATGGTGCTCCACAGAGATATAACTAGAAGCTGTGGTCAGGGGCGGCTCTATGTTTTTTGCATCCCCAAGCACGCCAGTCAGTCAGCCTTCGGCAGTGGTCCTGCAGAAGGTCCGCCCCGGTCAAGCGGATTTGGTTGCGGTTCTGCGGGAGGTCTGCCAGTCTCGCGCCTTTGGCGTACCTGCCGCCGAAACCGCGGGACCCGGTGGACCTCCCACAGAAACATCGTTGAAGGCTGCCTGGCTGCCGCCCTCAGAGCAAGCGGCAGGCCGCCCCCCACAGACTTGCCACCCCAGGCACGCACTTGCAACGCTAGTGCCGGGAGCCACACCTGACTAGAAGCTGTGGTAAAAAAAGTGATGAAAGGAAATTTAAGGTGATTATTGAGAAGCTCTTCCTACCAGTGCAATCTATTAGCCTGCAGAATAGTCTCTTAAGGAAATGTTGGAAGTCCCACTTCTTGAATTATTTAAAACTGGATTGATTGGATAAAGCCTGGAAGAATACAGTGCAGAGCTCTTAGACTGACTGGGGAGTGGACAAAATGTGACTTAACATCCCTTTCCCATCTCTGATTGATAGAAATCTGTGAATTTTGCCCTCCCTCAAAAATCTTTCTCCTCTTTGGAAGAGTGTGGAAATAAGGCAGGAGGATTCAAAACTTCCCTCCAGGAAGCAAGGTCCATGCACTAGATGCAGAGGAACCAGCCCAATCATTATCAAGAAACATTGTGTCAGAAACAAGGTTGGGAGGGTCAGGCGGCTGGAGTTTCTTTTTCCTCCTTTATCCTTTTCAGTGATGTGTTCTCTATGATATGATCAGAATCCTGGTATCTGTAATGTAGGCAAATATTTGCAGCCCTGAACATTTTCACCAGACACAGCAGATCCCCTTCCATGCTACTTGTTTATACATCAGTGCCTCCCCACCACTGTACTCCACTCTTATCCAGCAGAAAGGGGAGGGGAGGGGAGAAGGACAATACCTACCACACAGCAGAACGTGAAGAAGGGGAGTTCTGAAGCTTGATCCACTGATGTTTGTAAAGGATTCTGAAAACTACTACAGATGTTCTATTTTATTGTAGTATTGTGAATACATGGAAGAGGCTTAAAATGCCATCCAATCTGCAGGGGGTACCCTGTTATATAGGGTCAATGCCACTGAATAACATTGAGTTCCCAGGGCAGGGAAAAACCCTCCTTTTGCGCAGGACAGGCTGGAGTTTAAGAGTCAGGAACTAAGACACTTTATAATTTAACATGCTGTAAAATATCAGCTAGTTAATTCCCGCAGGCATCCTATATGGTAAACCTGGATTTTTATCTCCATTTTACAAATAGAGTAACTGAGGCACAAAGTGGTAAATGAACTTGCCCAAAGCGGGACAGCGAGTTATTTGCTAAGTGGACACAAACTCAGAAGTTCCAGTCCCGTTATTAGTCCCCTCATTTCTGGATCCCTTTCTGCAATCCTCCTACTTTTGGCCTAAATCATATGGTTTCCTTTGCATGACTTTGTATTCTCTGCTGCCTTTCTGTGAGGAGAGGGAATGCTGATGTGTCTGATCTGCTTCAATCACTGCAAGTCAGATGTGTCAACCTAGGATTACAGCTGGCACTGTTCTGGCTGCAGGCAGTAAGATCTGGAATGCGCAAAGTTATTGCTCAAGCTGTCAATCCTTCGGTCCAGCTGTTTGTTTTCTCTGTGAGTACATGCACAAGTCCTGGAGTGTTTTTGTCTGTTTTGATAGTGTTTGTCCATGCCTCACTGTGTCTATATAGAAGTGTGTTTGTGCGTGCACATACCATGTAGTCATGTTTATGTATCTTGTGTGTGGGAGAGAAAATACATTGTGATAATTCCGTTTGCCCAGAAAACTAAAAAAGTAGTAACCTGACAGAGAAATGGAGCAATACTAATATCTAGCAGTTCAATGAATTGTGCTGTCTAGCAGAATTCTCTTCTCTCACAACAATCAATTTAGCCTGTTTCTCCATCTTTCTCCAGCACCACATTATGATCATAGCTATGGAGCTGCAAAAGTCATGAGATGATTGAACCAATAACCTTTCATTTCACACAAGCTGAGTAGAAATTTATCCATCAGAACTGTTCTGATGATATCATACATGCTTGGGTAATGGGGAGTTCATATAATCACAGACCAATGGACAGAGAGACATAATAGTTCATTATATACGGAGTTTAGGATAGTCAGGGTTGTACTATACAGTACATGAGCAGCAATAAACTTTCCCTCTAGAATTCTTTGAGAGAGCAACTAATTAGCTGGCATCTAACTACTGTGCCTGGAGAATAATATGGTGATAATTTTTAGGAAAACACACTGGAAAAATAGAAGGAAACAAAAATGACAGCTCTGGTCTCCCAGTGCAGTGAAGCTGCTTCATGCCACAGCATCACTGAATTATAGCCCTAAAGGCAGCATATCTGAGCATGGAAGGAATGTCCCAGTGCAGGGGAATCCTCCAGTAGCGTAGAGCTTGTATCATGGCTCTTATGCAATGCTCTACCTGTTGTTGGCAAGAGAGGGGAGCGGAGACCATAGGCAAGTGAAAAGAAGGGTATCTTTATGCTGCCCAGTTCTCTGGCTGTCATATTTGAAATCTTAGGGCCTTTGGGAGCCAGCATAATTTAGATAATTAGCATGGAACAGAGCAGGCTTAGGACTGGGGAAACATAAAGGTCTCCATCTCCTGAGTTGCATTCTTGCTCCACAGCCAAGGATCTGGAGCAAATGCCTTTCCAGAGGCATTTCCTCTAACGTCTGGAGGAAAGTCAGTTGCAAAAATACCCTAGATCAAGGGACCATGGTTAAGAAAGGACTGAGATGATCTGAGGGTACTTAGGAGGAAGCAGAGAAAAGTTATACATCCTATTACATCGCTGGTAAGCAACAAACTCCCTTTCTTCTTTGGGTGAGGCAACTTGCTTATAATATGGCAGACACTAGCATCCACCAAATTCCAGCTGGAAAGTTGATGGAAGTGTTTCCTTGATTACATCCCATGGGTTATGTAAGGATTGGTGGGACTTGAACCTAGACCCATGAACCATCCAACATCCTCACACTGACAGCCAGCAGCAGCTGTAACCTACCCTTTTCCTGTGACCTACAATCCATATAGGCTGAATGCCACGTGAAGTTCCCTCTCGTGTGATCTCACAGTGGTCTTAGTGATCCCTGATTGGTTCCCTGACCCCATATAAGCCCATGGGGCATACAAGGAAGTGTTTAGGAAACCAAGTGGACCCTTGGCCTGATTCTGTACTCTGGCTTGAGCCTCAACTTGACTCTTGACCCTGATAAAGCTCTGACCCCTGGCTTCAGTTCTCGGACCCCAAGCTCCTGCCACTAACCAGCCTACCTTCACCCAGGATCCTGACAGGTGAACAAATATTAACAGGGAAAGTCAAACAGCATTTGTTTGCCTTCTGGACACAACAGATAATTACTCTGTGGAACACTGTCATAAGATATTATTGAGGCTAAATGTTTAGCAGGATTAGAAAAGTATGCGGATAAGAATATTCACAATTACAACAGATAGGGTACACATGTAAATGGTATATCAAGCCTCATGCTTCAGGACATAAGCCAATCTCTGGCTGCCTGAGCATAGAAAGAAACTTCCCTCATGAGCATGTTAGTGTGTGTTTTTCTAATGTAGTGGCTATTGTATCCTTCTCTGAAGCATCTGGCCACTATCGTAGGTAGGTATCTGGACTAGATGGATAAGTGGATAATCTCCTGGGGCCAGGAAGGAAACTGCCCCACACCCAGCACATTTGGATAGCAAAATCCAGTAAGCCAGATATGTTATGGTCAATTTTTTTCCATTTTTCTCTGACACATCTAGCATTGACCACTAGACTGGATAAATTAAACATTCAGTCTGATACAGCAGGAGGCAGGATACTAGACTCGCTGGACTAACAATCTGATGTAATATGGTAAAACCCTATGCTCCTTTGTGTGGTACCGAGAAGACTGCTGCTCAAGCATGTCTCTGTGTATTTTTTTTCCGTGGCTGTTGCAGAAAAAGTGCTAACACCCCAGTCCCTGCCCATCTCCCTTCCCGTGATGGACTCATTTGCAGTTTGTCTGAAATAAAATGCTCCAGGATTTTATCGAAAATTTCAGTGGGAGGGAAATCCAAGACGTGATGTCAATTGAAGTGTCACAAACTGCATGTGCACTGAGGGTTCCCCAAGATTAGTTCAGCATTTTCAGCATAGGGTGGGGAGAATGGGGACCCAAAGCCTGTTAAATTGCAAAATTACACTACCGGTCAGGTGGTCTGCTGGGCAGAGTTGTACAAGAGCCTGTGTGCACAGGTCTTACGGATTGCAGCTATGTGCACAGCAGGTTCTTGGGTTGTGTGTGCTTGTGATCACATCTGAAGGAGTCAGTGTGCATCTCAGAGAAATCATGTCTCTGTGGTCATTTACACACTGGAGTGATTGTCGATTTGAGCGCTCAGTTGTAGCAGTAGGAAGTAAGTGTGCTGCTCCCTGCTGTAGTGTGAGAGGAGGGCAGGTTTTATATTCCCTTGCTAGGACTAGAAGCCAGGCAAGAATTATTTAAAGGGGAAAAGGAGGTTATTTCGGCTTGATATGCACTAAGCTGGGGTCAAACAGGGCCAGAAGGAACACAAGCAGCTGTGTGGAGACTATCAGCAGTCTACTGCCCATCTTGCACTCAGTGTGTATGTTCAGGACAATTCATTGCCACCTGCGAGTCTACAGATCTGATTTGGTTGCATAATTACAGAAGTGGGGACAGAGCTGAGAAATGCCTATAACTTGACTGTTCCTGCCTGAGTTTATTTGTATAAGAACCAATAATGCTTTGGGTGCACAGTGGGCAGGCTCAAATAGGGCCAATATCCTGTGCCACAGCTTAATGACACCCTAAGCAGCCTCTTATTGTTCAGAAACTCAGCTTTCTGTTATCCTTGGTTCATGTCACATTTTAGCTCACAACTGTAACCATGCAGTGAAGGTTGTCTGAAATGGCAAACAACCTGGAACAATAGCTGAGAGAGGTACAAGCTTCTCTATTCATCTTGTTAATTCTGATGCCCAGTGATTACATTTTAAATGTCAGGATCATCTTATGAAGATGTACACAATCTACTCCAAGAACCAGTCTAGCTTAAGGAATAGCTGGTGCTTTAAAAATCAACTTAGATAACATGTTGTAAGCTAGGCTTTCATGTAACTTTAAAGGTGTTAAACTGACTACGCTGGGTGATGTGTGCTTCAAGTCACATTAGTTAATTAAAATTAAAAATCACCTTTCTTCCCTAGATTTGGCAGACCCACAGCAATAGTGCACATTGACATCTCAAGTGGATGGAGCACATTCTTTGCACAGAGCTCACAAGAGTACCTCTACCTTTTTGCTCCTAATTCAAGAGCTCTACATGGGATCCTGGTGGGGAATCAGGCCAGCATATCTGCTGCTGAAGATGCTATCCTGTATGTGAAATTCTACATATACTTCCTCACTTACCTTCTGCCTTCATTTTCACCCCTCCTGCTGCTGCTAAGTAATGCTGAGCTCCCTTTCCAACCTGTTTGGCTTAAGTTGCCTCCTGCTTAATGCAAAGCTGACAGAAACACAGGCACTTGATCTACCGCCCCTCTCCTATGCTGACTGGAAATATTTGGTGAAGGTAAGAATACACACCTCACCACAGGATGCAATCAGATACTGGATTAGCTTTGAGAGATGAAACCTGGACAGGTAGAAAGAGGTCTGCAAATTTAGCATAATCATTTTTCTCTTTAACACTTTTTGCCTTCTTCATCTCATCATGTACAAAAGTAAGACAGCCACTATACTGCTCCCATGCAGCCACTGAAGAGAAAGAGCACAGTGCAACTTAACAATTGCTCCACATGTCTGTGGAAGAACAAAACATCAAGTACACAAGTAAAATGGTGAAAATTTCCAAGTAAAATTTAATGACAAAATTTCCACAACTTTTCCAAAGCTCCAGACTCTATGCCCAGAACAGTGTGTGCGCACGTGCGCATGAGTCCTGGACTGTTTTTGTCTCTTTTGGTAGTGTCTGTCCACATCTATGTAGGTCTGACGGTATCTATACGGCAGCATGTATGTGTGCACATACCTTGTAGTCATGCTTATGTATCTTGCAGCCTTATAAAAACATTAAACATTTTCTGGCCCCACACTGACAAGCTACAATCAACTCTTGCTTTCATCAACTTGTCATGCTTTAATCATCCCTCTTGGCAGATCTTTCAACATATGTTACAGCGCTGTTTTCAAACTATGCATCTCCAGTGCTGTTTTAATAACCCTGGCTTTTTATATGTTTTAGACACATTACAAGATGAAATAAGTTTGTCAAAGGGATTTTACTTTCTGTCTCCGCTCCATGGAGATAGGAAGCATCTGAAGACTCATTTGAGTCCCACAAAATGAGTGCAATACAAACAATTAAATGCCACAACCAAGTGTATGAAAATAACATCAGGGATCACATACAAATCACAAAGCTAATCAAAATTCAGTTCAGGTCACCTCTTTCTCCTTAACTATGAGGAAATAACTGGGTCTGTGGAGGAGGGGAAAGCAGTGGATGTGTTATTCCTTGACTTTAGCAAAGCTTTTGATATGGTCTCCCACAGTATTCTTGCCAGCAAGTTAAAGAAGTATGGGCTGGATGATTGGTCTATAAGGTGGATAGAAAGCTGGATAGAAAGCGGGCTCAGCGGGTAGTGGTCAACGGCTCCATGTCTAGTTGGCAGCCGATTTCAAGTGGAGTGCCCCAAGGGTCAGTCCTGGGGCCGGTTTTGTTCAATATCTTCATTAATGATCTGGAGGATGGCGTGGACCGCACTCTCAGCAAGTTTGCAGATGACACTAAACTTGGAAGATTGGTAGATACGCTGGAGGGTAGGGACAGGATACAGAGGGACCTAGATAAATTAGAGGACTGGTCTAAAAGAAACCTGATGAGGTTCAACAAGGACAAGTGCAGAGTCCTGCATTTAGGACAGAAGAATCCCATTCAGTGTTACAGACTAGGGACCGAATGGCTAGGAAGCAGTTCTGCAGAAAAGGACTTAGAGGTTATAGTGGACGAGAAGCTGGATATGAGTCAACAGTGTGCCATTGTTGCCAAGAAGGCGAACGGCATTTTGGGCTGTATAAGTAGGGGCATTGCCAGCAGATCGAGGGATGTGATCATTCCCCTCTATTCGACGTTGGTGAGGCCTCATCTGGAGTACTGTGTCCAGTTTTGGGCCCCACACTACAAGAAGGATGTGGAAAAATTGGAAAGAGTACAGCGAAGGGCAACAAAAATGATTAGGGGGCTGGAGGACATGACTTATGAGGAGAGGCTGAGGGAACTGGGATTGTTTAGTCTGCAGAAGAGAAGAATAAAGGGGGATTTGATAGCTGCTTTCAACTACCTGAAAGGGGGTTCCAAAGAGGACGGATCTAGGCTGTTCTCAGTAGTGCCTGATGACAGAACAAGCAGTAATAGTCTCAAGTTGCAGTGGGGGAGGTTCAGGTTGGATATTAGGAAATCTTTTTCACTCAGAGAGTGGTGAAGCACTGGAATGGGTTACCTAGAGAGATGGTGGAATCTCCTTCCTTAGAGGTTTTTAAGGTCAGGCTTAACAAAGCCCTGGCTGGGATGATTTAGTTGGGAATTGGTCCTGCTTTGAGCAGGGGGTTGGACTAGATGACCTCCTGAGGTCCCTTCCAACTCTGATATTCTATGAACTCACCACCCACTAACAGGGGCATTTAGTAAAGAAAATATTAAGACCATGATGGGGTTTGGCCAGTACCCAGTATCCTCAAGATAACTCTCCAACTCTTGAAAAATAAAATAAAAAATTAAAAATTGGAAAAAAAAATTGCCAGAGGCTCTCTTAATGACTGAGTGGTCAAGACCTCAGTTTTAGGTCTAATTAAATGGATGGTATTCTCTAGTAATACATACTATGCAGCAGTATAGGATGCAGTACAAATGTAGATGAAAGAGCATCTCTTAGTAAATCACACACACCATTTAGTAGAGTTCCTGAGTTTTCCTTGGGGGTCTCCCATCCAAGTACTGGCTAACCCAACAGTACTGAAATTATGAGAGCTAGCAAAATCACAACCTATCAGTTTGTGCCTGCAACATGAAGGCACATGTTAGATGAGAAAAGAACAGAGCAGTTTGCCTCAAATCCTCCATGGTTAACTGTTGGACCATCCAAATCTATTTCCCTCTTCCCTGGTGGTGAGGAATTCAAAATGCTTTATAATTATGAAGTCCCACAAATTCCCTATTTGACAGGGAAACCTAAAGGTGAGCTAACTTGCTCAAGGTCACAGAGTGAGTAAGTGTCATGGCAGGTAGTAGAATACAGGAGTATTCCTGACTCAGTCCCCTGCTCTGACTTTTGGGGTCATATTACCTCACCATATTTAACATAGGGCATTTATAACAGAGAAGGTGATTGTCATCTTTGAAGATCTCCTGTTGGGGAGGTGGGCTGGGGATTACAATCCAAAACCAGCAGTCATGCCTAGGAGCTGTTGCACATGCCTTCCTGCCACCCTCAGTCCCAAAGGTATCCTTGCTAAATCTTTTCTTTAGTAACTAAAACAACTTCTGCATTATCTGATGAAATTCCTCATCATAATAACAAGCTCTTCTATGTTTTGTGTAATTCCTTTACAAATAACCTTGAGTCGTGCACATGTCCTCTTACTATCTCAGGAGAGAATCTCACTTCTCCACCCCCCTTCTTCTCCCTACCTCCAAACAAAAATTTGCTTGCTGTCTTCTGGGTGGTTATGTTTAATCTCAGGATTAGAGAGAAGCCCGTGGTTTGCCTTGAACATCTTATCAGCTTCCAAGAGACATTTACGGGAAGAGAAAGACACTGGTTTTGATAGCAGTAATTGTATTTAGCTTGTAAGATACAAGGCTATTTATCTCATGGCTGTGAAATCACAGAGGGGGAAAAAGAAAATGCTGGCGGATAAAAACTAAATAAAACCAAGAAAAGAAGAAAAGAAACAACCCTCTCACGGCCGTCAAGTGCAGGGGTGGGGTGAGGAATGGACTTTTCGTTTAATCAGGTTCATGTTACTTGGGAAAGGAGAAAGTAGAGAGAAGGGTGGAAGGGCAAGGAGTGGAGCAAGAAATTATCTGTTTTAAAGCAAACAGGTAGCAAAGGCAATTATAGAGGTGTATGGTCCAATTTTCAGAGGTGCTGAGTACTGATAATTCCCATTATCCCAATGGGAGTTGCAGATGCTAAGTACCTCTGAAAGTCAGACCATTACCAGGCCCCCAAAAGCTTATAGAGAGAAGGTGGGTAAGGTAATATCTCCTACTGGAGCAGCTTCTATTGGTCTTCTTCCTGAAGAAGAGCCCTACGTAAGCTTGAAAGTATGTCTCTCTCACAAATAGAAACTGATCCAATAAAAATCTTACACACCTTGCCTCTTTAATATCTTGGCAACAACATGGCTATAACCACACTGTAGACAAAAGTTTGGCACTCTTATTCCTGCACCTGAAAGGCCTTGTACAGTGCCTCAAGCTCACTGCATCCAGGCCCTCCTGGGCCTACTCCAGCAAACAGGTTTTTGAAGTATGTGATGTCCTTTGAGAATACCCCACTGTTAAAAGTAGACAGTTAAATCCCAGGAACCGACTGGAAAAATGGTCCAGCAGATCATAACTCCTATTGTGGCTCAGAAGGACAGAGATGATCCTGTCCCATCCCTATCAGTCTACATTTCTAAAGCACCTACAAGTGAAGTAAATGTGTCCCAGAGCATTTAAGCCTTTATAGACTGTAATGAATATTCTAACTGGCACCCTAAAGTGAACAGGCAACCAGTACAGGGAACTGTTAGAACCCATAATGGCTCAACCCACTCAAGAGATAAGCATTAGCACTAGCTGAATCTTCTCAATGGTCTTCAAGTGGTAGGCCCAAGAAGTGCACACAGCAGTCATCCAGCCTAGAAGTTACAAAGCGGCAGGTCATTTTGAACAGGAGAGTTACAAGACAGAACCCTGCCTGTGTCAATGGTGTCAAAAGCTGGTGACAAGTCTAATAAAATCATCACGGATATTTTGTCCATGGCCACCAACTTTAGACAATAATATCTTCTCCACACTAGAACTAGAAAGACGGAGGTCCAGGATGCCTATTAAATCCATCTATGTCAGTAGCTGCTACCAAACAAACTTCTCAGTAACTTTTCTCCAGAATGGGAGACGACAAAACAGGTGGTAATTGACAAGAAGGCGAATATCAAGAGAGAGAGTCTTGAGCAAGAGTCACCACTTATTTAAGAGGATCTTTAAAATCTTTGTCAATAATGGGCCAAAACTTTCCCTTCATCATTCACAAAGGCCAATCGTCCAGCTTGTGGGTAATGGGACACAGCTGAACCATGAGATCTAAGGGATCACTGAGGAAAACTAGACAGAGTTCCTCCTGCTCTCATATCTCCATGATGCTGACTAACGCATCCCAGAACTGAGCCTTTCTTTCATCAAAATAGATGGAAAATTCCTCACAGCAAGGTACGCTTGACTTCACATCAGAATTTCATACCAGGCCTGCCTATCATGCCAACCAGTGTTGCTGGATAGCATTTTCCTCATGCCATGGAAGAGGGAAAAGAATAACTACTGTATCTCTATCACAGCCTAAGAATGCATGACATCTCTACACTGTGATATATCTGTGTGAGTTTTCTACCACTAGCTCTCTAGCCTCCTCTCTTGAAGCTTTGTCAGTCGTAAGTCATCTGCACTCCATACTGACCTGTGAGGAGAGTATCAAGATAGTCCCCTATTCACCAATGCTTATGCAGTATAGCTCCTTATCTGTGAATGCTTGGGTACACTTTCCAGTTGGTTCTCGTTTGCCTGGGTTACCATCACTTGAATTCAAACAAACCCCAAAATTCAAACAGAACTCAGCTAAAACTGCTGATTGGACCAAACTCATGGCTAACACTTCAACAGCACTCAGTTTTGCACAGTTTTAAACAAAAAACCAGAAGCTTTGAAGCAAGTTATCTATGGTTTTGGTCTTTGGTACAAATATGAACAGCTCCTATTTTGCTTGACCTCTGTAAGAAGAGAGGATGATGGCAGTGTTACAGGAAGATGGAACCTGTGCCAACTAGGGTAGACATTATGTGGGGAGCACCTGGCACAAGATGGCTCTGGAGAAAGCAACACCAGCACTAACCTGGCTTGCAGGAGAAGATAGCATTATACGCTTGGGTTAAATCATGTTATGGGTTGAGTTAAAACCTGACAGAAAATGGTTTGTGAATGCACCCTTCATTTAATATAGCTGTTAAGTGGCCACATTGAAAACTATGCCTAATAGAGCCTGCCAGAAACTAGCACTACGTGGGCAATTAGTTCCACTAGGCATTCTGACCAGCGGCTGCGTATATGAAAGCACACAGAAGAGACATCCAGGGAAAGCCAAAAAGCCTGTAAGCACAGTGTGACCCTGGAAAAAGCTAGAGAGAGAGAGAGTCTTTGGGCCTGGTGTTGGCTAAAGACACTTGGGGCTGTAAGCTAAGACTCTGCTACTTTTGTTCTTCGCTGCTCCTGCGTTTGCAGAAGCAGGATTTTGTATATTCTTTGTACGGAAGCAAGATTGTAAATACCAGACCCATCAATTTCTACTTCTAACTGGAACATCTCCAGGGCCCTGAACTCGGACTAGCCTCTGGGGTCAAAAAGGGGCATCACAACAGTAGAAAGAAACATGGTCATAGTTTAAATTTTGTGTGTGAACAACAGGGCCGGCTCTACTGTTTTTGCCGCCCCAAGCAGCGAGCCGAATTGCTGCTGCGGACGGCGGGGGCAGTCCGTGTGCCATTAGGGAGGAACGCACATTTCCATGGCAGCGGCAATTCGGCGGCAGCTTCTGTCTTCAGCTGGAAGACAGAAGCTGCACCGCCGCAGCCAGCTGAACATAGAAGCTGCCGCCAAATTGACGCCGCCGCTAAAATGCGCCTGCCGCCCTAACAGCACATGGACTGCCCTTGCAGTCTGTGGCTGCAATTCAGCGTGCTGCTTGGGGGCAAAAAACACACGGACTGCCGCCCCTTGCAGATTGCCGCCCCAAGCACTTGCTTGGAATGCTGGTGCCTGGAGCCAGCCCTGGTGAGCAAGAGGGGAATGGAAAGAGGCAGAATTTCAGCCTGCCATCAACACCTGCATTTCATCCGGTCAACTCCAACTCAGAATTGTTGTGACATCAGAAGACAAAGAATGGCAGTGGGACACTGGCCCAGCAGAGCCACTATACCAGGAAGCCTTCCCCTTCCTCATCTGCCAACCCCCTGCAGCACTCTGGCAGGGGCAGCTCTAGCTTTTTTGCCGCCCCAAGCACGGCAGTCAGGCAGCCTTCAGCAGCATGCCTGCGGGAGGTCCACCGGTCCCGTGGCTTTGACGTACCCACCGCCGAATTGCCGCCAAATCTCCGGGACCGGCGGACCTCCCGCAGGCATGCCACCGAAGGCTGCCTCACTGCTGCCCTTGCAGGGACTGGTAGGGCACCCCCCGCAGCTTGCCGCCCCAGGCACGTGCTTGGAGCGCTGGTGCCTGGAGCTGCCGCTGCACTCTGGGGAGAAGTTTGGGTTCCAATTTGCCAACCTTTGTGATAAACCATGTGTGCGCGCCAAGGGGAGGGGCACTGAGAGGACAAAAGTTATTTCTATTGCCTGGAGCCAATGGCATTAAAAGTAAATGCCACTTAAGAGAATGAGTGGACTCCTGATGGGAGGCTGGTGGAGATCACTCACAAAGGTGATAGGGAGGAGGAAGTGGAACAATTTTTTTCTCTCTACCTAGCTGGAGAAACTAGCTCATGAGGATCTAGTTGTTCTATATTGAATTAATTCTCAGTTTTAAAATATGTCTATAAAAAGCCAGGGTAATGTTCCCCTATTAAGTGAGTGCCTCTTTAAATGAAAGTCTCTTCCTGTCTTTCACCTCACTTCCCCTCACTATCCCTCTTTGAAACATGACTTCCATCAGACTTTATTTTGGTGTTATTGACATGTTCTTTCTTTGCAGCTCCTCTTTGCATAGTTTTTCTCTTCCTGCTGTACTGAAGGGAATGCAGGCATTGCACGGATGAATGAACAGGTAGATGAGGCTTGTTTTAATGTACACTCCAGATCTGGCAAGACCCCAAATCTCTCTTTGCAAGCAAAGGTAGAGAGAGAGAAAGAAAACCTCCTGGCTAGAATTTAATGAAAACCCATGACCTGAGGTATCTATCCCAGTTCTACATCAAGATAGGTAATTTCTTTTTAACCCTTCTAAGAATTGCTGGCTTCTTCCCATGCACTGGGATTCATAATTCGTCTTTTTTTCTCTTATTGTAAAGCACCTCAAATACAACGGGTTTTACAATAATCTAAAATAAAAGTATACCAGAGGCTTCTCCTACCTGCACTGGCTCTTGTATCTTACCCAGTAGGGACACTGTTCTTGGTCCAGAATGACACTTACTAAACCACAAAAATAGTTGAATTTAGATTTAGAGAAAGCTCTCAGCAACTACAAAACTAGTCATCACTGACACAAATCTATCACAGAGATGATGCACAAAACATTGCTCCCACTCCAGAGAACAGTAGGGATGTAAGTCCCTTCTGCGGACCAGAGTGTAGTGTAAATCTGATATTCAGAGGGATACCCAAGGCTGAAGAATAGGAACACAGGCCCTTTAAATGCATTAATCTTCATAATCTAAGCATCGCATAGCTGATTAGCAATGCTGTCTGAAGACAGGCACATCTGATACAGCCCATCTCCCTGTTGTGGGCTTGGGAGAGATGACAAAGGGAAAACAAATTCAAATACTGAATATTAGCAATGAGCTAGTGGTTTTGGCTAACGGGTGCCAGGACAGGTGGATGAAAGTGAGCAACTCCAGTGCATTCATGCTGATATTTGTTATTCCTCATTTCTCCGGAATATTGGCTCAAATCTGAATGCTACATCACTGCCCCAGGCCTTATTGTCCAGTAAATGAAACGCTAATACGCTTGGAAAGTCAGAGCCAGGCGCAAACACTAAGAGACTCTCTAATAATCAGGATTATTTCAGGTTCTCCAGGCTAAGACAACTTTAGGCTCAAATGAATTCCTCCCTTTCAAATGTATCTCTACCCCTTTTTCCTTCCCAAAATGAGCAGTCCCCATGTTGCAAGTGATTTGGCTGTAACTGGATGCTTATAAAGATATTTTGTCAGTGCCTGAATTGTTGTTTTGTTGCTTTTTCCATTTTCTTGTCTTTTTATATGAAGTTGAAAAGATAATAGTTTTGGAGTCTTTTGAACCCATTTGGCTATTTTCATTTAATTCCTTCTTGATTGATAGCTGTGTTTAAAGAAAAGCAAATACTTCTCTCTTTGCTCATTTAGTAACCATTGGTCTACGTTTACACCATTCAAATAAATTATGAATCTCATGTATAATCCCACAAAAGGCAATGAAATTCAGAGAGGAAAACTGAAATAATATTTTAATTTATCCCCTTTTGTCTAAAGGTTGCAACACATATGGCAACATGCAAGATGGCCAAGTTTGCAATCCTTTAGTCACAACCCACAAGTTAAAGAAGTAGCTGTAATTCTCAAAGTTAAAATAGCACAAACAGATCATAGCATCACGGAAATGTAGGGCTGGAAGGGACATCAAAAGATCATCTAGTCCATCCCTCTACACTGAGGCAGAACAAAATAAACATAGACCATCCCTGACAGGTGTTTATCCAACCTGTTCTTAAAAATTACCAATGATGGCGATTCTACAACTTCCCTTGGAAGCCTATTCCAGTATTTAGCTATCCCTATAGTTAGAGAGTTTTTCCTAATATCTAAACTAAATCTGCTTTGCTGCAGATTAAGCCCATTACTTCTTGTCCTATCTTCAATGGACATGGAGAACAACTGATCACTCTTTAGAACAGCCCTTAACATATTTAAAGACTGTTATCAGTTCCCCGCTTCAATCTTCTTTTCTCAAGATTAAACATCCCTAGTTTTAACTTTTCCTCATAGGTCAGGTGTTCTAAACCTTTCATCATTTTTGTTACTCCCATCTAGATTGTCTCCAATTTGTCCATAGTTTAAGAAAATGGACACAGCACTCCAGCTGAGGCCTCACCAGCCTGACAAGAGCAGGACTATTACTTTCCTTGTCTTACATATGATACTACTGCTAACTCACCCCAGAATTATATAACCCTTTTTCACAACTGCATAACATTGTTGGCTCATATTCCATTTCTCATCCACGACAGCCCCCAGATCCTTCTCAGCAGTACCACGGTCTAGCCAGTTAGTCCCCATTTTGCAGTTACACATTTGATTTCTCCTTCCTAAGTGTGGTACTTTGCACTTGTCTTTATGGAATTTCTTCTTATTTATTGAAGACCAATTCTCCAACTTGTCATGGTCATTTTGTATTCTAATCCTGTCTGCCAAAATCCCTGCAACCCCTCCCTGCTTGGTGTCACCCACAAATTTTATAAGCATACACTCCTCTCTGTTTGCCAAGTATTTAATGAAAATATTGAATAGTATTGGGCCCAGGATGGATTCCTGTGGACCCAACCAGATATGCCCTCCCAGTTTGACAGTAAACCATTGATAACTACTCTTTGAATATCATCATTCAACCAACTGTGCAACCACCTTATAGTCATTTCATCTACTATATTTCCATCATTTGCTTTGTAGAACGTCATGTGAGACTGTTTCAAAAGCATTACTAAAAATCAAGATATATCATGTCTACTGCTTCCCCCTATCCTCTAGGACAGTAGCCCTGACAAAGAAAGAAATTAAGTTTGTTTGGGACAAGTTGTTCTTGAAAACTCCATGTCTGCTATTACTCATCATTCTGTTACCCTCTGGGTGCTTACAAATTAATTATGTATTTGTTCTGATATCTTTCCAGGCATCAACGTTAGGCTGACTGATCTATAATTCCCCAGATCCTTTGTTCTCCTTTTTAAAAAATAAGTACTATGTTTTGCCCTTCTCCAGTTCTCTGGGACCTCACCGGTCCTCCGTGAGTTCTCAAAAATAGTTGCTAATGTTTCAGAGAACTTCCTTACTTCCTTAAATACACTATGTGACTTTCATCAGTCCTGTTGTGAGTTGAATACATCTAACTTATTTTAATATCCTTTAACTTGTTCTTGCCCTATTTGGACTTGTGTTCCTTCCTCCTTGTTGTTAACATTCTGTTAAGTATCTGATCACAATTAATCTTTTTAATGAAGACTGCAGCAAAACAGGCATTAAACACCTTAGCCTTCTTGATGCTATCCGCTATCAGCTGTCCATTCCCATAAAGTAGTGACACATGCCTTCATTCTTCTCTTTTTACTAACATATTTATAGAATCTCTTCTTACTGCTTTTTGTGTTCCTTGCTGGGTGTTACTCATTTAATGCCTTAGCCTTTCTGATTTTAGCTCTACATGCTTGCACTATTATTTTGTATTTAGTCTTAGAAATGTGTCCATGTTTCCACTTTTTATAGGATTCCTTTTTGATTTTTAGGTCATTAAGGCACTCCTGATGGAGCCATATTGGCCTCTTACTATTCTTCCTAACTCTCTTTGCAACGTGATAGCTTGCTGTTGTGCCTTTAACACTGTCTCTTTGAGAAACGGCCAGCTCTCCTGAACTACTTTTTCCCTTTAGATTTTCTTCCTCTGGGACTTTTCCTACCAATTCTCTAAATTTGTTAAATTCTGCTTTTTTGAAGTCCATTGTTCTTATTCTGCTGCTTTCACTCCCACCCCAATTGTCTTGCATCTTCAGATTCACAACCAAGTCCTCCCTGCTGTGAATGTAATGCTTTCCAGATATTAATGAGCACATGTAGGGTGTTTTCTTCTGGGCAGTTGTCTTCTATTCCTGCATATTATCCCACTCTATTATAAATGGGAGTGAAGCAGCTGGGGGAGAATAGATTCCTTGGCTATTTTTTGACATCATATTCCTTTTGGAGAGGGACTAAAATGCTCAGTCCAGATATGGATTGTTATGAACAGATAGTTAAGGGTTAATGTCTCTTTTACCTGTAAAGGGTTAAGAAGCTCAGTGAACCTGGCTGACACCTGACCAGAGACCAATCGGGGGACAAGATACTTTCAAATCTTGATGGAGGGAAGTCTTTGTTTGTGCTGTTTGTTTTGTTTGTTGTTTGCTCTTGGGGCTAAGAGGGACCAGTGCAACCAGGTCTTTCTCCAATCTTTCTGAAACAGTCTCTCATGTTCAAAATAGTAAGTACTAGCTAGAAAAGGTGGATTAGGCTTATGTTTGTTTTCTTAACTTGCAAATGTGTATTTTGCTGGAAGAATTTTTACCTCTGTTTGCTGTAACTTGCATCTTAGTCTAGGAGGGAGGGAGTCCCTCTAGTCTATATAAGCTGAAGACCCTGTAAATATTTTCCATCTTGATTTTACAGAGATAATTTTTACTTTTTTCTTTCTTTAATTAAAAGCTTTCTTTTTAAGAACCTGATTGATTTTTTTCCCTTGTTTAAGACCCAAGGGGGTTGGGTCTGAACTCATCAGGGATTGGTGGAGGGAAAGGAGGTGGGGGGGAAAGGTTAATTCCTCTCTGTTTTAGATCCAAGAAGTTTGGATCAGTGTAATCTCTCAGGGTAACCCAGGGAGGGGAAAGTCTGGGAGAGGGAAAGGAGGGGGAATGGTTTATTTCTCTTTGGTTTAAGACCCAAGGGGTTTGGGTCTTGGCTCCCCCAGGGAAGGTTTTGGGGGACAGGGAGTGTACCAGACACTGGAATTTCTGGTTGGTGGCAGCGCTATCAGATCTAAGCTAGGAATTAAGTTTAGGAGGGTACATGCAGGTCCCCACTTTCTGGATGCTAAAGTTCAAAGGGGGAATAATACCTTGACATGGATCAATATTTGATTTTACTTCAAGTTGTGGGCTATTAAGATTTGCAGGTTTTGGTCATATCCAACTGTAGACATAGGACCAAGCTGTGAAGCTTGGCTCCAAAGCCAAATATCCTCAAAATTCTGGTTCAGGCCTGTGTCTATATCCTTTACAAGAAATTGCAGTGTGTGCTCAGTCTCAGTGTATAGCCAGTGAAAAACACTTTTGGTTTTAAAAGACATTTTAGGTTATTGTTGCTCACTAAAGTTTTGAAGCTGGTAAACTTCTATTGAGTCTTTCAAAAAAGATTTTATAACCAACAAATACCCAGAAGTTGGTATGTGTGTGAGGGAGAAGTTGTGGGGGTTTTTATTGTTGTTGGTTTGGGGGGGGGGGGCGGTAGGAGGCTGGATGGAATAGAAATAAATCCCTCATCCTTGGGTGTGACTTTATACACCCAGTATCAGCCCAGGCACATGGCTAATGCTGATTTTGTAAATCCATGAATTTCCTAATGGAAACACAGAGTGGTCTTTAAATAAAGCAGCAGCAGAGGATGCAGTTATGGTATTTATTTTCCCTTTTCAAAAACTCAGCAACTGAGAGAGCTGAGTATTTTGCTTCTTTACCAGAGGGATCAACTACAGTTACTAATGTAAAAAGAAATTCTATTCACAGGGCTGTACAGGCTGTAAAGGGCTGCTAACTGGGCCAAAAATAGCAGACTATTAATGGAGGCTGTAGGAAGGAAACACTGGATTTGGACACTTCCTGGCCATCCCACCCTCCCTAGCCAGTGGATAACTGGGCTGAATCTGATGTACTGTAATGGCAAAGGTGCTGGGGAACAGGCCCTTTGAATATAAAGCACGAACATATATAGCATTGGTGTCATGTGGAATACAAAGGAGAAAGCACTAGTGCTGCACCACAGGGAAGCTCACTCAGATACAGAGGCTCCCAGCATGCGAAGAGCAGAAATGAAATCACGCCCTCAGAGTAATTTATTAGTGTCTGGGGGGAACAATTAGGTGCAGTGTACTTCAGGTATTTCTCACGAGTGCCATCATTTGAAGCTAAATGGCTTGTGGGCGACTCCCACACTGCTGGCAAATTGCCTAGTGTTTATCAGGAGAATCCTCCCTCTTTCCACCCCCAAGTGGGTTATGTGTAAACCTGGGAGAGAGGCACTGGAGGCTGCCTGGGTTTACTTAACACTGGCAGCTGCTAAGTAGACCACGACTCCTGATGGCAAACAGAAGTTGAAGACAGTGACTGTCTCTGCAATCACTCTCCGTTTCTTTGCATTCTACAGATTATGTATGTCACTGAGCATCTCCTTGCACTGTCAGCGTCACTAAGGCGGCATCCTTTTGATTTCAGGGTGACTTTGGCCTTCAACGATGGTGACACACAAACGGAGAAGGATGTAGGCTTGTCTTCTCTGCACGCACATTACCCCAGTCTGTCACTGCTGCCCTTCTATGCTAGGGCCTTGGATTATGGTTTCAGATAGAATCAATATGAAACTGAATGGTTCCACATGGTTTTTGACATGAAGCAAACTAAAACATGATGGTTTCAGCTGGATAGTGTGTCAAATTTTGTTTGCACAAACCCAAAATTCAGAGCAAATTTCCAGGAATGAAAGCTTATGAGAAGCAAAAAGAAAGGTCCACACAAACTCCTGTGAACCAACCCTGCCACATTCGTTGTCCCTTATGTTCATGTCTATGCAGGCTGCAATGAGGAGATAAGGTAGAGTGCCATGCCCCCTTCCACCACACTGCTCTTCACTCTGGTCTCTTTCATTAGAAATCACCACAAGTAACAAATCTAAGTTGCTGTTGAATCAGTTTTGTAAGATCAAGATATGCCCAGTGGGCTTTTACTTTGCATATCTATGTGCATGTTGCCATGCAGCCTTTGTGCACCACACCTCTCCATACACAGTACATGTTGGATGCAATACCTCGTTTTCCAACACAGTAAACATAGAACCAGGATGAGAAATTCAGCTCCCTTTACATTGGATCAGGCTCAACCCAACTCTTTATTTCTGGGGATGTATAAATGTTTGTATGCCGCCCCAGCGCTTTATGATTTAGTTGTTGTAACCGTTATTGTAAGGTGTGGATGGACGAAAAGGAAAAGACATAGAAAAAGACATCTTGGTCAAACATATACCTGAAGGGTAGTGTTCGTTCACTGGCCAGCTGTCCACCTGAAGTGTGGCATTCCCACCATTCCTAGTAAAGCGCACCACATGATATTTGCCATCATTCACTGGGGTGCTCTCCTCTTTGATAGAAATATCCACTGTGCCAATATTGAAGACCACGCCAATCTTGCCTTGCTCCTATAATGAAAAAAGCAAGAAACAACAACCGATAAGTTACCACTTGGTATGAGAGTTTTCTAGGTCTGTGTGTATCTATCTATCTAGCTATCTATCTATATAAACAGTTAGACAATTGATAAGATGACAGTAGATGGCACTCAAAAAAATGTAGCAAAGTTCCTAGGTTTTGTAGGACCAATAAAACTTGTGGCTGTGTAATGCATATGTCTTTCTGTGCAGCGCTATACATCAGCTCTTAATGCTATTCACCTGAGAATCACGACTAATTTCCTCCCTCAGAACTTCTCCATGGACAATTGAGAGCCAAGGACGGAAAACCAAAGAAACATATAGAATGTTATTTGGGAAACATCCCCGTTAATTAGGTATCATTTGCTCAGCACCACTAAATTGCAGCCACTACTGGGCTAGAACATAGCAATTGTTTGACACATGAAAAAAGTACACAGCAGGTTTATTCCAGGAGGGAGTTTAGTGTAATTCCCCCAATTAAAAATCAGAAGAGGGAATTTTAGGGAGCAAAACTGCAGTTATCTAAATTGGAGTTTGGCCATTACAGTGAGGCTAATGCGCAGCTGAAAAGTGCAATGGGATTTTTAATTACTCCAAGTGGTTAGAGCCTTGATTTTACTTCTCATCCTCAAGAAAACACCTCCAATATAACATCTTCTCGCACCACTCCTGGGCATTGCTCAGCACACACCAAGGGAAGACCAAAGCCTACTGTATTGGTAACACCATTTCCTGTAGCACTCTGTGTGATATGTGCGTGATATTTTTTTATGATTCCCATCCATGCAATGCACTGATTCAACCATTCTTAGCTTATGAAATATGAAGAGATCACAACTCAAAATGTATTGTAGGTTAAGGCTGTACATTTATTTATATCTATTTTAGGTACTTCCGGAGTGCCTGCCACTGTAGGATATAAATGCTAATTGCAGTAGATTGAACTATACCTTAAAACCTAACTGAGAGGAGGTGGCACATGCAGTTTTTGTAGTTTACAGCTGCTATGCTTCAATACTTCCCTTTACCATATGTTCTATCAGGAACTGGATGATACTGTGGGTCATAAATATAATATGGAGACTTGCACAGGTTCCATTCTGGCCCAGCTTGGCAGTGACCTAAGGTATGTCCTATGGCAAATTCAGTTCAGTTGTGAGGTACCCGCATCACAAAGTGGTCTTCCTGTCGGCTGTTTCAGCAGAGACACTAAGGCTGGAATGGACTGTGAAGAGTGAATTTTCCCTCCCCCCAAAGCAGGGCTGAGACACATTAAGAGGTGGGGCTTGACAGTACCCACTGACTATTCTAGGTCTGCTCTCTGGACAAAGAAGGATTCAGCTTTCAGAGCTGTCAATCCAATTACCATCACCACATTCATTTAAGAAACCTTCAGCAGTGGCAGAACTCCTTCCCCTGATCCTCCACACTGGATATTTCTGAGCCTGGTCTCTGATTCCTCCCACATCCTAAGTTCCCCCACACTTAACACCTTTCACAGACACTCCCCCTAATTCTCCCCACTCCTCCTACAGACCCTCTCCCCAATCCCACCTATCTGCCCCCCCCCCCCCGACATCTAGAGCTGTTCAGGATTTTTTCTACAAAACTTTTTTGCTAAAAGTACCAATTTGTCAAAAATGAAACAATGATTCTGACAAAACTTTGTTAGGTATTGGATAGGATTGAGAGCAAGACCCAAGACTAGCCAATAGCCCAGAAGTTAGGGTGCTCACCAGGGATGAGGGAGAACTGGGTTCAAGTGCCTACTCTGAATTGGGCAGAACAGGGGCCTTAAATCCAGATCTTCCACATTCCAGGTGAGTGCCTTAACTACTGGAATATTGACTATTCTATGGCAGGGGACGGTCTCGTTCTCATTTTTTGCAAAATATTTCACATAGCAACAAAACCAAATTTTGAAACCTTGAAATATTTCAGGAGGTGGAATTCTTGTTTTCTAACTAGCCCTACCCACAGTCCCATTCCCCTTGGTCTTATAGGTCTGACACGTTCCTCCTGTTTCCTTTCTCTCCTAATATTTTTTTGTTTTACTGAGCTGCCGGTTATATAAAAATCCTAAACAATTTCCTTGAAACGCAAGCTAGTCATTAAGGAAACTGGACTGAGGTTTGAGTATAACATTTAGTGTTGTGACTGATAAAATGCCATTATTATCACTTTCTCCCCAAAAGGGCAAGCTCTCCTACATATGTACCTACTGATCTCAACAGAATGATCTCACATGCATGCAGACTGGATCCCTCTTATCTGCTTTCCCCAGAGCACTGGATGCATGGGCTGCCACTTCTTCACATACACAGACCAAACTCGTGTGATGATAATCAGCACAGGACATTGTGATATGGCAAAGGAGATGCCCATGGAGGATAACTTTAAGGAAAGCTGGATTTTGAAAATGAATGAAGTGGCTGAGTTTGAAGACTTCCTCCCCTTGCTCCCGAATTAAAGCTGGAAACTTCCATTCTTTCGAGGAAGACAGAATTATTTGATCTCCAGTCCATCTCAATTCTCCTTGGTGGTCACAGCAGTTATTTTCTTGAGAAGATTATCTGTTTGCTAGCGAATGATTGACCAATGGGTAAGAATCAATATGATGCTGCCAAATCATTTATTTGCTCCTTTCTCTGGTAATTAGCACCCACTTGGAAACAGAGTGGTTACTTGCTCTGAGATAATGCCGTTCAAAGAGCAAGTATTGACCAGATAATCAACCCCCTGGTGACTGGCCCCATCTGAATGATTTTACAGAGTGCCGCTTATAGAATTCTTATCCTTTTCTGTGCGGGGGAGAAGGGGTCTTACAGTAACGTCTTGTATTTCTCCTCTGTCCGCCTCAAAGAATCAAACTTCTCTCTGAGTCTAGAAAGGCTGGTGATAGCTCTCCACACAATCTACTTTGGAAGAGGGGATTACTTTAAAATGAAATGAGTTCTCTCTCCCAGCCTCCAGAAAAAGTACAGTCCTTCTCACTGTATCTTGATGCTTTTGTTTCTAGCCCATGTTAGAATCCAGGAGGTCAGAAATATATAATAATGGGCCAATTCAGGAGGCCCTTCCTCGGGTCTATTAGTCCGTACTCAAAATTCCCAGTGACTCTTCAACAAGAGTTTTATTTGAGGGAGCTTTGCCTAGACATTGAGGGCCAGATTTTCTCATCCTTACTCACGCAGAGTAGTGCCTTGCTGCTCACATAGTTCCACTCAAATTTACGGGACTAGTCACAGTGTAAGGTACTATCCACAAGAGCAAGGGTATCAAACCCATCTCTGAATACAGACCTCAGGATCTGGCCTGTTAATAATACTTTACAGGTGCATTGCTCTTTTTTATCCAATGAATTTAAAGCACTTAACAAAAAGGTGAGTGACCATTAGTTTTCCCATATTACACATGGAAAAAAACAGAGGTGCTGAGAGATTAAGTGACATATTCAGGCTACGTCTACACTACAAACCACTGGCAGCAGCATGTAGTGTATGGGTAACTACATGCCGCAGTGAAAAGCAGGCTGCATCCACACTATGGTGTGTAGCTATATAGGTCAGTGAAAGGCTCCAGCAGAGGGGAGGCGGCTGGGAAAAGCTCCAGCACTGGGGAGGCAACGGGACACTGCACTGCTAACAAACAACAGGGTAGATGGGAAGGCATAGCTTGGGGGGAGTAGAGAGCCATGTAGGCTATGTACTCAGATATATATCCACACTCTTCATGCATGTCTTTACTCATCTAAGCCATCCCTCACACTCTACACTGCTATTTATACCCATGCTAGGGGGGTTATGCATATATGTGCACGCTACGCCACCAGTAAAAGTGTGCAGTGTAGACCTATCCTTAGAGTGTTAAAGCCAGGACTGGAACAGTTCATTCCCATTACCAAACACATTCTTCTGGACTACCGTGCCTCGGTACGAGGCATGAGAGACCGAGCAATTTACCCAAGGTCAGTCTGTGGCAGAGCTGGAAAGAGATCTGAGCTCTCCAAAGTCTCAGTCCAACTATTTTATAAAATTGTCCATCCCCTGGGCTTTGAAAGACAGGCTCTACCACTAAAATGAACACCCACTTCATGATCTTAATCCACTTGAGTTCAGTCTCCTTTGCTTTTCTCATACATTTAGTTATTAGATTTTTTTCCCCTATAAACTGCAAAACTCTGAGATTAAACAGGCCAGCAATCCTCTGACTGCCAAGGACTGATTTATCTCAGTGCCAATATTTTTAACATTTGTTTTGTCTTGAACATAAAACCCCCACAAAACAAAAGGAAAGCTGAATACGCAGCAGCACTGAGCACACAAAAAGCACATATTCTCAGAGGGCCTATGGGCATTTAATAGGTAGCCTACATCTTTCTTCTCTCTACATCAATATTCACCTTGGTGTCCCAGGCAGGTGAGAATCCATCTATTGATTTACCTATGTCATTTTCTTTGAAAACTTTCAGTGAATGTAAAGAGTTGGCAATACCACAAGGAAAACTTTGAAACACTTTTATTTGAAAATAAGGTGGTGAATATAGTATCCAATCTGTACTTCTCTGGCTTTTCGTCTTTATTTCTAACACTGCTGTATCAGAGAAAATTCGTAAAGTAGTTCTTCAAGAATTCATCTCCTCCTATTGCACTGTCCCCTAAAATTTTCCCCCAGCAAGTTGTGTTACCCTCTCTTCAGAATCACAGCCCTCCTGAACACCAACTTCTGCCATGAAGCCTATAAGAAATCAGGCACACAATTATGGCTCAGCAAAGGGGCAGCTGTGGATAAATTATACATATAAAAGAAAGTACATAGTACTAGCAATAAACGTACCAGTCATACCCTTTACCATGCTTCTTGTATGCTGTATCCCGTTCCTCAAAGCTTTTTTTTTTTTTTTGGCTTTCAGACTAAGATCTTTGGGGCAACAATTTCCTGCATGTATGTACAGCGTCCAAGACATTTTGAACAACCACCATAATAACTGTGCAGTAGTTAGGGCATAAGACTAGCGTTAGGACACTTGGATATTACTCCCTGCTCTGACATACTGTGTGACTTCGGGCAACTCATTTAACTTCTCTGTGCCTCAATTTTTCCTTTTCTAATTTTTCTAATGATATATTCAGCCACCGTTATAAGCTCTGGGGATGAAAAACACTGTGTAAGTGCTAGGTACTATTCTAATATTTGTGATGACATAATCTGAAAAGAAACTGCATTACAAAGAGTGAATGAGAACTAAGCAGGAGGAGATGATTATTAACGAATTAAGGGCGATATTCTTTCCTCAGCAATAGTGAATGGAGGGGAATGAAGCCTGGAAGAACTCATGTGGGCACAGAAAGAAAAAGCGCTGCTTGTGAGTAGGGCAATGGAATGGGGCTGGTGAGCAGAGCAGAATAAGATCACTGTGGAAACCCATATTCTACTGATTTGCAAGCCCACAACTCTGTGCCTCCTGTAAAAACCCTCCTCACTGAGGGGATCTGTGATGCAAGGGGCACCGGAGGCCTTCCACTTCACAAGCCTAAATAGCCTGCCTCCTCTTCAGTCCCACAAGCTCTTTCCCTCTGAGGCGAGTATATGAAGGCGCATTTCCTGGGGCTGGCTCTACCATTTCCATGGATTTTTCCCCACAGGAGAATTAGATCCTGTTTTTATGTAAATGTTATGTTCAGCATATGTCACTACATAACTGTCAGGATTTTGTTTTGCCTGTACTGTGCCTTTATTATCTGAAAAGGGGCATGGTGCGGGGGGGGGGGGGGAGGGAGCCAATTTGTAAAGCAAAGCAGCTGGAGCGCATTAGAGGACACACACATGCACTGTGCTCTCTCACGGAGCTATCCTGATTTCTTATTTTCTTTAATCTAAAATTATACAGACAGAAAGTAAATGGCTGATCCTTGTGTAGGGAAAGCACTTGGTCTTGAGTCACGAGAGTGCGCCCACCAGGCATCCAGACAATGGAACAAATTCTACTCCCAGCTACACCAGTGTAAATCCACAATATTGAATTCGGTGAAATCGCTCTGGATTTACACTGATGCAACTGACAGCAGAACTTATCCCAGTACCTTTTTATCTTCAATCAAAGACCTGGGGAACAGTTATTTTAAAAATAAACCAAGACCCAACAAGCATTCCAGGATTACTCCTGTTCTCACATATTTGACACTACCTGCAACAGTATAGATTTTCTCCTCTCTCCTCTGTGTCAGGTTCCAGCATGACTAGACATCAACCAAAACCCATCAGACAATACTGCTAATTACCTCTTTCTGAAGATCACTGCTGATTAGGCTGCTCTCCTTCCATTGTGATACAAGGCCTTTTGGTAATACAACAAGCTTCTTGTACAAGGACTCTCTTAACTGGCACCTGCACACGCACATTAACTCCCTCACCATCTAAGGTCACGAAAGTCACTTTGTTTCTCTTATAATCAGAGGCATCACTGTTCCTCAGAATAGCTCCTTTCTTCTGTCTCCTCACTTCTGAAATCTATTTTAAACAGAGTCTGAAGTACTTTTATTTCTCCTCTTTGGGATTTTTTTCCACTTCATTTTTGCAAGGTTTTTTTCTTTTTGTGACTGCTGTTGAATTTTAGTCCAGCTCGCAGATCACTTTCTTTCTGTGGTTTGGGGGACTTTGCACCATGATGCTATATGCAGTAAAGCATCCGGTGGAACTGAAATTATAGATGTTCCACAACAGACCCACACACTAATTACTACAATGTCAAATAGTTTTATGGGAACCTTTATCACTCTAAGACACAACTCATAGTTTTTTTCTATTGACTGGGAAAGCAGAATGCAGTTCTACGCTTAGTGAGTCTTTCTGAACAGTAACTTTAACTGGATAAATTTGTGGACAGGTCTTTACTTCCTAGGTATTTTTTTCAGTGGGTTTGGGGAGTCTATATTCAGTACAGAGCATATGATTTCTGCTGATGCTACACTCCGGCCACTTTTGATGCCATTCTCATTATCACCTGGAGATGGGTCTGAAAACAACACTCAGGGTATGAAAAACCGCACACTTTGGGTGACAGGTTTATTTGGTATGATGAATCCCAGTTATGACTAAAGTCTTCAGTGGCTGAAAGGTGGTAGGAAGGTCATTTTCACCCATAAACCTGGTGCATAAAATCATTAACAAAAACACAGAATGGCATCAAAGGAATTACGGAACCTGGAATTTATCTGAAGTAAAATAACTTTGATTAGGAAAATCCAAGACCCCCTGGTGTTCTAGAAAGAGATCAAAACAATTTTAAGGTGAGAGGTAGAGTGTACATATGAGCTATCAGATATTAGTTTTGACTGGTCAATTTTTATGAGATATAATAAATAGGAATTACAACCCCTTTTGGAAATTGCTTTTAAAAGGAGCACTTTTCACAGATTGAGAGGTTATACAACCAGAAGAGGACATTGCAACAAAGGCCACATGACTTCCCTCAATTAATTCCTGTTTGAACTAGAGCATATCTTTAACATCTTATCTTGATGTAAAAATGCCAGTGATGGAGAATCCACATCAAAACTTAGTAAATTATTCCAATGGTTACTTATCCTCACTATTCAAGATTTGCACTCAATTTCTTATCTGAATTTGTCTAGCTTCAACTTCCAGCCACTGGATATTGTAATATCACTTTCTGCAAGATGGAAGAGCCCTCTATTAAATAAATGTCTATTCCCCATGTAGGTACTTATAGCATGTGATCAAGTCACCTTCTCTTTGTCAAACTAAACAGATTAACCTTCTTGAGTCTATAATTATAAAGCAAGTTTTCCAATCCTTTAATCATCCCTATGCCCCTTTTCTGAACCTACTCTAATTTATCAACATTCCTCTTGAATGGTGGACACCGGAACTGGACACAGTATTTCAGTAGCAGTCGCACTAATCCCAAATACAAAAATATTCCCTATTGATTCCTCCAAGGATTGCATTAACCCTTTTGGCCACCGTGTTGCACAGGAAGCTCATGTTCAGCTGATAATTTACCGTGACCCTCATGTCCTTTTCAGACTCAGTGCTCCCAGAATGGAGTCCCTCATTCAGTAAGTATGGCTTGCATTCTTTGTTCCGAAATGTGTAACTTTATATTTGGCTCTATTGAAACACATATTGTTTATCTGAGGCCAGTTTACCAAGCGATCCAGATTGCTTAGTGTCAGTGCCCTGCCCTCTTCATTATTTACCACTTGGCAGTTTTCTTATACACAGAGTAAAGAGTATTAACTAAAATCACCACTGAAGCCAATAACACCATATACTGGAACGCAGAAATTTACCATCTCACCACGAGGTCTTTTTCTGGATCCTTACAAATGTTCTAACCAAATATCATCTCAATGTGAAGTAATTAGGAAAGGGATATACAAGAAGACAGAAAATTTAATTCCACTATATAAATCTATTGTACATCCATTGTCATAAACAGATAGCTAAGGGTTAATGTCTCTTTCACCTGTAAAGGGTTAACAAACAGTGACCTGCAACACCTGACCAGAGGACCAGTCAGGAGACAAGATACTTTCAAATCTCGTGCTTTGTTCTCTCTGGACTCTGAGAGTGACCACACGTACCTACAGGCTCTCTAATCTTCTATTCCCATTTTGTGAGTAAAAAGGTAGAAAGGCGGTAGCCTTTTTATTTCTTTTCCTTTATTTGCAATTGTGTAGTTTGCTGGAAGTATTTTAAATTGTATTTGCTGGGGGGAGGCTTCTTTTTAGTTTCTATAAGCTGACAGACCCTGTAACTTTTTATCATCTAAATTGCAGAGATAGACCTTTTACTTTTTTTTTTTTTTTATTAAAAGTTTTACTTTTAAGACCTGTCTGATTTTTTCCTCTTGTTGAGGTTCAAGGGAACTGAGTCTGTACTTAACAGGGAGGGAGGGGAGAAGGGGGAATCCCTTTGTTTTAGATTCATGGAGCTTGAATCTGGATTGCCTCTGGGGGAAGGTATCATTCCTCTCTGTGTGGTGATTCAAGGAGTTGAATCACGGTGATCTCCTACTGTACCCAGGGTGGGAAAGAGCTGGGAGGAAGAAAGGAGGGGGAAGGGAAATGGTTTATTCCCCTTTGTTGTGAGACTCAAGGAATTTGGGTCTTGGGGTCCCCAGGGAAGGTTTTGGGGGAGACCAGAGTCTATCAGGCGCTCTACTCTAAGTCCTGATTGGTGGCAGCATTACAGGATCTAAGCTGGTAATTAAGCTTAGGGGAATTCATGCTAGTACCCATATTTTGGACGCTAAGGTCCAGATTTTGGAATTATACTATGATATCCATGCCTTGAATATTGTGGGCAGTTCTGGTCACTCCATCTCAAAAAAGATACATTAGAAATGGAAAAGATACAGAAAAAGGGCAACAAAAATGATTAAGGGTAATGAGGCAAAAGGGAAAAAAACCAGGGACTATTCAGCTTGGGAAAGGAAGATTAAAGGGGGGAATATGATAGAGGTATATAAAATCATGAAAGATGTGGAGAAAGTGAATAGGGAAGTGTTATTTACCCCTTCACATAACACAAGAAGCAGGTGTCACCCAATGAAATTAAGAGGCAGCAGGTTTATGGCAAACAAAAGGAAGTACTTCTTCATACAATGCACAGTCAACCTGTGGAACTCATTGTCAGGGGATGTTGTAAAGGCCAAAACTATAACTGGGTTCAAAAAAGAATTAGATAAGATACTACCCAAGATCCACAAACCCGGAAATCCTGGACGCCCCATCATCTCGGGCATTGGCACTCTCACTGAAGGACTGTCTGGATATATGGACTCTCTACTCAGACCCTATGCCACCAGCACTCCCAGCTATCTCCGTGACACCACTGATTTCCTGAGGAAACTAAAATGCATTGGTCACCTCCCAGAAAACACCATCCTAGCCACCATGGATGTAGAGGCTCTCTACACAAATATCCCACACACAGATGGAATACAAGCTGTCAGGAACACTATCCCTGATGATGCCACAGCACAACTGGCTGCTGAGCTCTGTGCCTTTATACTTACACACAACTATTTCAAATTTGATGACAATATATATCTCCAGATCAGTGGCACTGCTATGGGCACCTGCATGGCCCCACAATATGCCAATATCTTTATGGCCGACCTGGAACAACGCTTCCTCAGCTCTCGTCCACTCATGCCCCTTCTCTACCTACGCTACATTGATGACATCTTCATCATCTGGACCCATGGGAAGGAGACTCTGGAAAAATTCCACCACGATTTTAACAGCTTCCACCCCACCATCAACCTCAGCCTGGACCAATCTACACGGGAGGTCCACTTTCGTGACACCACGGTGCAAATAAGTGATGGTCACATTAACACCACCCTATATCAAAAACCTACCGACCGCTATGCCTACCTTCATGCCTCCAGCTTCCATCCCGGACACATCACACGATCCATGGTCTACAGCCAAGCACTGAGGTACAACCGCATCTGCTCTAAACCCTCAGACAGAGACCAACACCTACAAAATCTCCACCAAGCATTCTCAAAACTACAATACCCGCACGAGGAAATAAGGAAACAGATCAACAGAGCCAGACGTGTACCCAGAAGCCTCCTACTGCAAGACAAACCCAAGAAAGAAACCAACAGGACTCCACTGGCCATCACATACAGCCCCCAGCTAAAACCCCTCCAATGCATCATCAAGGATCTACAACCCATCCTGGACAATGATCCCACACTTTCACAGGCCTTGGGTGGCAGGTCAGTCCTTGCCCACAGACAACCTGCCAACCTGAAACATATTCTCACCAGTAACTGCACACCGCACCATAATAACTCTAGCTCAGGAACCAATCCATCCAACAAACCTCGATGCCAACTCTGCCCACATATCTACACCAGCGACACCATCACAGGACCTAACCAGATCAGCCACACCATCACTGGTTCATTCACCTGCACATCCACCAATGTAATATACGCCATCATATGCCAGCAATGCCCCTCTGTTATGTACATCGGCCAAACTGGACAGTCTCTACGGAAAAGGATAAATGGACACAAATCAGACATTAGGAATGGCAATATACAAAAACCTGTAGGAGAGCACTTCAACCTCCCTGGCCACACTACAGCAGACCTTAAGGTGGCCATCCTGCAGCAAAAAAACTTCAGGACCAGACTTCAAAGAGAAACTGCTGAGCTTCAGTTCATCTGCAAATTTGACACCATCAGCTCAGGATTGAACAAAGACTGTGAATGGCTTGCCAACTACAGAACCAGTTTCTCCTCTCTTGGTTTTCACACTTCAACTGCTAGAACAGGGCCTCATCCTCCCTGATTGAACTGACCTCGTTATCTCTAGCTTGCTTGCTAGCATATATATACCTGCCCCTGGAAATTTCCACCACATGCATCTGAAGAAGTGGGTATTCACCCACGAAAGCTCATACTCCAAAACATCTGTTAGTCTATAAGGTGCCACAGGATTCTTTGCTGCTTTTACAGATCCAGACTAACACGGCTACCCCTCTGATACTTAGATAAGTTCGTGGAGGATAGGTCCATCAATGGCTATTAGCCAAGATGGTCAGGGACACAACCCCAGATTATGGGTGTCCATAAGTCTCTGACTGCCAGAAGCTGGGACTGGATGGCAGGGGATGGATTGCTTGATAAATTGCTAAATTCTGTTCGCTCCCTCTGAAGCACCTGGCACTGACCACTGTCGGAAGACATGATAATTGGCTAGAGGGTCCATTAGTCTGACCCAGCATGGCTGTTCTTATGCTCACTGTCCAGGAATGCACCTGGAACAACACGAGATGTGAATCTAAGGTTTTTAGTCAGCCTGGACAAATCTATCCTTGCAACACTGTGTGGTGACTAGAGAGACAAGCTAAAAACAATTCTAGTAAAAGTTTACCAGGACCTGGGGTGGCTAATTGAGTAGTGTATTGCGCCCATAATTTTCCAGCAACCAAAAGGTCAGTCCCGACGGGCGCTCCATTTTGTTGGGTCAGAGCCTCAGTGCCTGGTTAAGTCCTTTCTGCACCACTGCAGTCTATTGAGCAAGATTCACAAATGAAGGCTTTGGAATTACAGCAGGAATGAATTTGGTGCAAGAAGTTTCCATACTTCTGATAATACAATTCTGTCAATGCAGCCTGACACCTTGCAGATGCTGACTTGCTTATAGAGAGGCAATATGGTCTACATAACATAAGAACAGTCGTACCGGGTTGGACCAAAGATCCATCCAGCCCAGTATCCAGTCATTTGGCCCAGCTGTATAGCATCAGTATTAGTGACTAGACCTGCAGCGAGCTCCCCTCATCTCTGTTCTCTAGGCACCATGGGAACATTGTGGCACAGACTTACTTTTGCTTAAATTCTACATCTACTAAGAAAAGTCTGGAAACCGTTGATGCTCAAAATCCCTTAGCTCACTCCATAGAAAGGAAGCCAGGCAAACAGTGTAATAATCTGTATGCTTGAAATGAACACTTTTTTCTGTTGGCATTCACCACCTAGTCGTCTTCCCCCAAGGAAATTATTTAATCCCAGGACCTCTGGCAGGATTAATTTACTGCCAGCCAACAGCAAGCCAGTAAACTCTTGCAAAAATAATTTCAAACTTGTTTAGGCCACATGATTTTGAGAAAACAACTTTTGCAAACAGCTGGTGATGATCCACCTGTGAGATTATTAACCTCCTTTGTAACTGCCAAAAGCAAGTGAAGATTTCAGTAGAAACTGACAGCATGCTGAAGTAACCAGAACTCAAGAGGAGTCATGAAAGTACAATATCTACCTCTTAATTCACAAGTGAGAGGATTATTTAGATGCTCTATTTGTTCCCACAATTGATGATATACTTTATAGAGACCCACTCTATCTGATGGCATCTAACAGATCAGGAAGTGTCTACTTAGGGACTGACCTCCTTTTAATATACATGGTAGTTTTAAAGACCTGCTGATCTCTCCTAGAAAATATTGATCAACATTCTTTTTAGACATGGATCTGAATCACAGCCCCAGACCGGAACTCTCACAAGCACCAGATCTGCATTCTGCAGCTGGCCTTTATGCCTATTAATAGTTTGATCCAACACAATAGGGACACATTTAACTTTGGAACAGTTTAAGGTCTGGGTCTGACGGCAATGTGAGGTCCGGTGCCCCGGTACTGAGTCACCCCGGGGGAGTCTCGAGTGTGACGTCTAGCTGATCAGGAGCTGGAACAGGAACGACGGCATCTATCCCATTGAGAGCGGCTGCGGTACCGATGAGCAGCCACTGCGCACCAAGTGGTGCGGGGAGCAATCCTCAGAGTGGGAACTGTGGCTGGCTGAAGAGGTCTGGTGGGCACCCAATGGAGGCTTGCCACTAGACCTGAGGCCCATGCCTGGCTGCGTGCTCGGGACTGGCAGGCTCATAATGTCCTTCGCAGTCTACATCTCCTCCGGTGTCGACGGCATCCATACCGGTGGGGATGCACAGGCCGATGGTGCCGGGCTGCTCTGCTCCACACGAGTCGGAGGCATTGAGCCCGGGGAGGTGACCTAGGGCTGCCAAAAGCGCAACCAGCTCCCCCTTCTCCTTGTCATGGCGCTGCTGCAAGGCAGGGCCCTTCCCTCGCTTTTTGGAGGGAGAGTGGCGCCGACTGGTCGAAGGGGCCTCGCTATGCACCGAGGATGCAGCGGCCGGCGCTGAGTCTGATCGGCTTGCCGGCATTGGGGCCAGCGCCAACTCCATCAGGAGAGCTCGAAGTCTAATGTCTCTCTCCTTCTTAGTTCTTGGCTTGAACAACCTGCAGATCTTACAAAGGTCACTGATGTGAGTCTCACCCAGGCAGCGGAGACACTCAATGTGCGGGTCACTCCTAGGCATAGAACGGTGACAGGAGTTGCAGACTTGAATCCTGGGGCACGGGGCATGCCCCAAGCCCACTCTAGCATCTGAAGAAACGATCCATGAATGGTACCACTAAGGTCGAGAAGAAAAGGCTGCAGCAGAGCTGGAGCACAAAGTTCCAACTATCTTCATTGAGGGCAGAGCGAGCCCATGGCTCCCCTTATAGAACGATATACAGGTGCCACTCCAGGGGTTGCCACGGTGCTCCCTCAGTATGGATACTGCTAAGGGAAAAACTTCCGGCACCAGTGCATGTGGTGAGCACACACACCTATTGTGGAATACACATGAGCAATCACTCGAAGAAGCAGCACGGGCCTGCTTAATTCTGTGTCCAAGTGTTACCCTGGAGCTTATTTCCCATCTGAAGCTGTGATCTATTTGCTAGAGATGTCACATCTAGTTGCTAAGGAAAAGATTGTGGTGCTATCGCCCTGAGTGTTGGCTTCAAGTAGGAGCCAGTGACCGCCTAAGAAGCAAAGATCCTGATGGAAAAAATCTCCCCATCCTCCTTAGAGTGCTGTCAGGGAGGGCGTAACCCACCCTCAGACAATTTCAGACAATTGAGGCTGACAGAAGCTGAACTGGTAGTTGCACAAAATATAGCAAGAAAGACTTATATTTATAGGTGGCATGGAATGTACTGCATAATGCTTTAACTGCTAGGCTTCCCTATCAAGAGGGTCAGCAAAATTGTTGGATGTCTGTGTGATGGCAGGGAATGCATGATCCACTCTATTATAACCATCAGGCCTGTCTGTCTCAGCCCATACCCTGGTTGAAAAATAAGCACTTGTCTGGGGGAAATCATAAAAACAAAGACACCTGATAGGAGGAGTGAAGACATGTCCCTTTGTCACAGACCAAATAACCACAATATAGAAGGAAAAATAGAGGCAAGTGCAAATAGCTTTTTACAATGTTCATCAATTTGAATTTGCTTCTGCAAACTGTATGTTGGGCTACAAACTATATTCTGCCCTTCCTCATAAACAGCATTGTTGAGTTATGGAGTTATCATTATAATAATGCATACTCAAAGGTAGTTTGTCACAGAGCAGAAATGCAGTAGTTTCTCAGTACGGTTCTAGTGAGATCACAACTGGAATATTGCATTCTGTTTGGGCACTTCATTACAATAAAGAATATTGACAAACTGGAGAGAATTCAGAGGAAAAACAACAAAAAATGATGAGCTGGCTGAAGGAATTGACTTACAAGGAAAAATACACTTACATAAACCTACAGCAGCATGTCATCAACACATTTTAGCACACCAAACAAATCAATCATTTCTAGTCATAAAATATCCTATTCCACTGTGAGAAAACTTGTGGAACACTGATATAACAAAGTACCCAGGGACTATGTTCCCTTGAAATCTTTATAGCACATTTCATAAACTATATATAAAATCAACAATATATTGTAAATACAGAAATGTGTTTCCTTTACAGAACAAAACAAGGGTTGAGTTAAGGTTGAAAGTAGCTTAAAATAGGTGATGTGATGAGTAATGAAGAATTGTGTAACAGTGTAGATATCGGTTAGCTTCTTCAAATGTTCATTTCTACCCTTTCCAAAGTTTGTTTTTTGTAAGATGTAGATTTTTTGTAAAGAAAGTGTAACGCTATTTAGGGTTATTAGGCTGACTCCACTCAAACACAGTTTCAGTCCTGACTGTTTTCAACGAAGTTTCTTGTTAAAGAATGACCTTGGTTTTTGAATGAGTGCCAAAAATGTAGATTGGATTGGTGTATATGCTCTGCAGAATAGGAGACCTCCAGCAATAATTCTAATGATGCCCACCCCAAGTGGGTTCTCTCTCTCGCAGACTTTTCCATCTTTATAGGTGGTGTGTGATAGGAGAAATATATCTGGAGGAGATATGGGAACAGTAGACAGTGAAGGCCAAAGTTGGGGCTAACAAAGAGGCTTTTATAGACATGGAAAACTCAATTTCACATTTTATATTTAGATTATTTTAATCCTGGATGAAAGCCTCCAATTTTCCTGGATTGCCTCTCTGCTTTCCCTAATCCTTGCACCCTCATCATCATCCCCTCTTAACAAGGGTACAGTACTTTTTGGTGCCCCCTTCAGGCGACCTCTCAACACAGCCGTCATCATTGTAATGGTATTCCTTGGTTTTTGTAAACAGAGAGAAAAAACGCCCTCAGCAAAGCTCCAGAATCAGTTCACGGAACACGCACAATTATAGAATCATAGAACTGGAAGGGACCTCAAGAGGCCAGTCCCCTGCACTTGTGGCAGTATTATCTAGACCATCCCTGACAGGTGTTTGTCTAACCCGCTCTTAAAAATCTCCAGTGATGGAGATTCTGCAATGTCCCTAAGCAATTTATTCCACATCCACCCTGACAGCTAGGAAATTTTTCCTAATGTCCAACCTAAACTGCCCTTGCTGCAATTTAAGCCCATGCTTCTTGTCTTCTCAGAGGTTAAGGAGAACTCCTCTGTGTAACTACCTTTATATACTTAAAGATTGAAAAAATTGGGTTTGTTTAGTCTAGAGAAGACTGAGAGGGGACATGATAACAATCTTCTTTCATAGGCCATGTTTTCCAGATCTTTAATCATTTTTGTTGCTCTTCTCTGGACTTTCTCCAATTTGTCCACATCTTTCCTGAAATGTGGCGCCCAGAACAGGACACAATACTCCAGTTGAGGCTTAATCAGCTCAGAGTAGAGCAGAAGAATTACTTCTTGTGTCTAGCTTACAACACTCCTGCTAATACTGCCCAGAATGATGTCTGCTTTTTTTTACAACAGTGTTACATTGTTGACTCATATTTAGCTTGCTATGACTCCCAGATCCCTTGCCACAGTACTCCTTTCTAGGCAGTCATTTCCAGTTTTGTATATGTGTAACTGATTGTTCCTTCCTAAGTTGAATACTTTGTATTTCTCTTTATTGTCCGTATTTATTTCAGATCATTTCTCCAGTTTGTCCAGATCATTTTGAATTTTATTCTTAGCCTCCAAAGCTCTTGCAACCCCTCCCAGCTTGGTATCATCCACACACTTTATACGTGTACTCTCTATGTCATTATCTAAATCATTGATGAAGATATTGAACAGAACCAGAACGGATCTCTGCGGGACCTTATTTGATATGCTCTTCCAGCTTGACTGTGAATCACTGATTACTACTCTCTGGGAACGGTTTTTGGGGAATGGATGCACCGTACAATAGCTCCACGTAGATTTGTTTCCCTAGTTTGTTTATGAGAAGACAGTATCAAAAGCCTTATTACAGTCAAGATATACCACATCTACTGCTTCTCCCTTATCCACAAGGGTTGTTACCCTGTCAAAGAAAGTTATTAGGTTGGTTGACAGGATTGTTGACTGTTACTTACCACCTTATTATCTTGTAAGTGCCTGCAAATTAACTGCTTAATTATTTGCTCCATTATCTTTCTGGGTACTGAAGCTAAGCTAACTGGTCTCTAATTCCCTGGGGTTGTCCTTATTTGTCCCCCCTCCTTTTTTTTTAATAGGTGTGCACTATATTTGCCCTTTCCCAGTCCTCTGGATCTCTCCCATCCATGATGTTTTGAGATAATCACTAATGGCTCAGCTATCTCCTCAGTCAGCTCCTTGGGTATTCTAGGATGCATTTCATCATGCCCTGTTGACCCGAAGACATCTAACTTGTCTAAGTAATTCTTAACATTTCTCTCCCCATTTTAGCCTCTGATCCTACCTCATTTTTGCTGGCATTCATTAAGTTAGACGTCCAATTGCTACTAAACTTTTTGGTGAAAACTGAAACAAAAAAGTCATTTAGCACTTATGTCACTTCCATATTTTCTGTTTTTGTTTTTCCTCCCTCATTGAGTAACAGATCTACCCTGTCCTTTGTCTTCCTCTTGCTTCTAATGTAATGGGGAGTAAATAAGCTGCATCCTGAGTGCAGTCAGGCTCAGCAGCTTAAATAGAGGCTGGGTTTCTCCTACAGAGGAGAGATGGGGATTGTGCTGCTCAGAAGCCAGGATAGAGGCTCTGGGGCAACTTAAGCCCTGACTGTTTGTATATTTGTTTTGTGCTGTGGAATTTGCTCATTGTAAAACTACTTGGCAGGAATGCAACAGCCAGAAACTCTTGCCAAATTTGTATTATGTTGCTTATATCAGAACTCCTGAAATAAATCAGAAATCCTGCATGACTAGAAAAGGGACACTTCCCAGGAGGCTCAGGCAGATGGCATGTTATGTCCATTTATTTTCTGGGTGGGGGAATGGAGAGGAAAACAACACCATAACTTCAAACCTCCTTTTCTCATACTTTAGTAGAAAATTCTGCCATTGGATGAGACACATCATATAGCATGTTTGAGGGATTACTTTCTGTGGGGTGTTGGGAGCTTGAGCTCTATGGGATTCCAGCTCTGCTGAGCTGGCTTAGCTCCTCTAGATCCTTCCACTCTCTGAACCTGTGTGGGAAAGCAGCACAAGCTAAGTCAGCCTGTGGCTGTTTTTACTTAGGCAGCTTCTCTCTCTGTGTGTGGAACTCTCCCTTGGCTGAGTTTCTTGGGGTAGCCACAGTAGGGATGGTTCTGGGAATCACCAGGACTCTTGTAGAAGCTGTGCTCTATAGAGGTCTGCAGGAAGTGAAGGCAAGGGGTATCCTCACAGATGATTCTTGGCTCCAGATTTCCTTTATAGGTTAATGGAACAGGGCACAGAAGGCCAGACTAGTGCAAGGAGATGTCAGTTACACATCTGGATGCCAGCCCATATCTGGCCCTTTCCCTTCACCTCAAGGTGTAGGAAGAGGAGATAGGAGAAAAATCTTTGCTTCAAACAAATATTTTGTGTAATTTGTAGAAGAATAAAGGGAAATGATGAAAAAGGGTTGAAGCCCAGAGAAAAGAATTTGTATGTGTGTGTGTGAAATGATTGAGCATCCTCTTAGTATCAAAATTCTTGCCACAAAAGCCAACTGTAGAGTAGAGGCTTGAAACTGTCCCACACTCACCTTGTTCCTGCAGAGAGACACTACATAAGGTATAGTACAGTACTCTGTGCATTTTGGCTCCAAATATACTCTACCTGAAAATTGTTACACTGTGGCGGAGAATGTCAGCTGGATTCAAAATATATTTCTGGAGAGAAAAATCCTCCCATTTCTAGGACATTATTAAAAAATACACAATAGCTACCATTTATGCCAGACCTACATTAAAACAAAGAGAGTTCTGCTCTAATAATAAGAGTTAATTGACACAATGGTTCCCCACCACTTGACCAGCACTACTAGTATTCTTATTATTACTTCAGGTTTCCACTGACTGCTATGACATGCTCCTTCCCTGTCTTAAGAATGAGCCTTTAGGGTTGGCCCTCGGTGAGCTGCTCCCATCTCTCATTCAATATCTTCAGCCTTAAGCTACTTCCCCTGCCCCTTTTCTATATTATTCCATCTCCCCTTTCACTACGATAAAATGTCCACCACTGTTCCACTCATCTCCTGCCTAGCCAAACACACGAACAAAGGCATTCTAGACCTGGTGCGTGTACCCAGCACTTGTATCCTCCAGGTCCAGGTTCCCACCCAATCTTGTGACTTCTCTACAGCAACTCACGTAACACATGGACTAGGGGTCACTCAATGAAATTAATAGGCAGCAGGTTTAAAACACATCAAAGGAAGTGCTTCACATAACACACAATCAACTTTTGGAACTCGTTGCCAGGGGATGTAGTGAAGGCCAAAACTATAACTGGGTTCAAAAAAGAATTAGATAAGTTCCCGGAGGATAGGTCCATCAATGGCAATTAGCCAAGACGGTCAAGGATACAACACCACACTCCGGATATCCCTAAACCTCTGACTGCTAGAAACTGGGACTGGATGACAAGGGATGATCACTTGATAAACTGCCCTGTTTTGTTCACTCCCTCTGAAACATCTGGCACCGGCCACTGTTGGGAGATAGGATTATGGACTAGATGGACCATTGGTCTGGCTCAGCCTGGTGATTTAACTCTAAAATGTATATTATCTTTCAAACTCCACTGCTAAAACCTTTGGCCATCCTTTGATCTTGACTATCGCAGCCACTTCCTAGCCAACATTCTACTTATCTATGTCTATCTAAATCAAGGGTCGGCAACCTTTCAGAAGTGGTGTGCTGCGTCTTCATTTATTCACTCTAATTTAAGGTTTTGCATGCCAGTAATACATTTTAACGTTTTTAGAAGGTCTCTTTCTATAAGTCTAAAATATATAACTAAACTATTGTTGTATGTAAAGTAAATAAGGTTTTTAAAATGTTTAAGAAGCTTCATTTAAAATTAAATTAAAATGCAGAGCCCCCCCCCCCCCAGACCAGTGGCCAGGACCCGGGCAGTATGAGTGCCACTGAAAATCAGCTCACTTGCCGCCTTTGGCACGTGTGCTATAGGTTGCCTACCCCTGATCTAAATGCTGCTGCTAAAGTCCATTTTCTTCTCCTACCATTGGAACATGTTACCACTCTATGAATCTGTCCACTGCTTCCTCTCAGCTTCTATATCAAAGGCAAGATTTTTCATCCTTACTTTCAAAGTTGTAGACTACTCCACCTCTCTGTCGCTTCTCCCTCCTCCTAAGACTCCCTTCTATAGCCTTCACTAAGCCTGTCTGCATGCATTCTTCTGCCACCCCTACTGCTCAAGAACTCCGGCCAATCTACCATTTGAATCGCTCGTTTGCAAACTTTCACTGTGAGCCTTTTCAGTATTAACCTACCTGGCAAGGTGTAAAAGACTGTTTGGGATGATAGGATGGGATCATATTCCTGCTATGATAATCAGATGTGAAATTAGTATCAATTTCAATATTAAATATCCACATCAAAACAGTACTGCCCTATATTCATACCAATAAGCTAGAACAATGCCACAAACAACTGTTATATCAATGCCAAAGTTTACATTATCCACTTTAAGTTTCACAGACAACAACCCATTGGGAAGAATGGAACAGATCACTCTTCTCAGATTTATTATTTGTAGCTGACTGAACATTCAAGAATTCATCACTGCATCCATTTGTATTTTTAAAGTTTTCCTTTGCAAACAAAGGGATAGAAACTTTTTGTTTTTAAATGAAAGCTTAGATTCTGATGGGTGCTTCTGCTGCAAGCTGGATTCCATGGCAAATTGTGTAGCAGAATTACAGAATACACAGGGCCCCATACTGTTGATATTCAGTAAATAATAATGGCCTCACTGTCTGGGAGCTCTTATTCATTTCTCCCCCTCATTCGTTACTCTGCTAGTGCTCCCTGGATGGTCCCAATCCTGCCATTGTATTCAGCCCCACACTGCATTAGATTTGAGGAAGGATTTCAGGATTTGGCCCAATACTAAATATTTAACCCAAAATATCACCCAAGTCCACAGAAACTGAACTTTAAATAGCTGCACACCAATTTTAGGGAAACAAAACCAAAATATGGCTTCTCAACCCTTCTGTAGGGTATATGACCAGAATCCCATCTCCTCCCCTTTGGACTGCCCTTGGCTGTGAATTCATTTGCCTACTGATTGGAAGAGTCAGTTAAACTGGGTCAGGTCGATAGGGTGAAATACAAACAGAGGGAGAGGAGAGGTAAGAGTGATGAATGGCTGCAGCCTGCTTTCTGTACTACATATAAGCAGAGGATAGGAGTGGCAGCATATGGCATCAAGAGTTTGAGACTGGAAGAGGAGGGAATGGGGAAACAGCAAACAGCTGACAAAGGAATTTAAAACAAGACATTATCATGGGTGGTAGGTTGCTGTGAGAAACGGGACTGTTCATCTCCTCACATCCCACCCCACCCCCCGCCTGGCCAAATCTGAAGGTCCCCAAAATCTTAGTGCTCACCTTTCAGGTCTACCTGGAAAGAGGAAAACAGAAAGCCTTGGTTTGTAAGAGCTCCTAGTTTTTTAGGCTAAGGCCTGGAGCAGGATTGTTGGCTGCACCTAAGCAGCAGCTGGTGAGGCAGGGCTGGCTGAGGTCAAATGCATATAAAATACCACCAGCAAATGCCATCCTTGTTCCTTGACATCCTATTCAAACTGGGATGTCTGTTTGATCACTTTGGAAACTGGAGCTTTAGAAACCTCAGTCTCAAGTGGCAATATACAGAAGCATAATTCTAACTGGGATTACGTGGGTGGAGGGGAGGTCTGCCAATGGACCAGGATTCCATCAAACTATTCAGAAATCCAGTTCCAGCTTCTCTAGTAATTTACAGACTATCATAGAAGCCCATGAACCAGTGTGATGTACCTCTATAGCCCACAGCCAGGAATCACAGCCCCTGCCTGCTGCCACTATAGACACTGTCCTAATCCCCTTCTCCGACTCTGCTCCACATCCCTGGCCCTTCTGTGGCTGCTCTGCTTTCTAATTTACCTTTCTTCCCCTGTATAGTGCCACACCCCATTAGGGATACTGTTTCTTCCTCCCATGTCTCTCTTCTGTCTGCCATGCAGTTCAGTCCTCGTCCATTTGATTCTGTTCCCCAGCGTCTCTAATACACACTTGTCTCCTTCAAAACTTCTTACCTGAAGGTATTTAACATGCACTACAAGAGCAAAGATTTCCCATCTGGCATGAGAGAGGCTTTTTAAAGCTCCCCCAGAGGTCCAGAAATGGATCTCTGGTGAAAAAGATGGTTACTCACCTTTGTAACTGTTGTTCTTCGAGATGTGTTGCTCATATCCATTCCAGTAGGTGTGCGCGCGCCACATGCACTTTCGTCGGAGACTTTTACCCTAGCAACACTCGGTGGGCCGGCAGGGCGCCCCCTGGAGTGGCGCCGCTATGGTGCCGGTTATATACCCCTGCCGGCCAGCCGCTCCTCAATTCCTTCTTGCCGGCTACTCCGACAGTGGGGAAGGAGGGCGGGTGTGGAATGGGTATGAGCAACACATCTCGAAGAACAACAGTTACAAAGGTGAGTAACCCGTCTTTTCTTCTTCGAGTGCTTGCTCATATCCATTCCAGTAGGTGATTCCCAAGCCTTACCTAGGCGGTGGGGTCGGAGTGAGACGCTGCGGAGTGCAGAACCGCTGAGCCAAAGGCGGCATCGTCTCTTGATTGGGCCACGAGCGCATAGTGAGAAGTGAACGTATGCACTGACGACCAGGTAGCTGCGCGGCATATCTCCTGGATGGGGATGTGTGCCAGGAAGGCGGCTGACGAGGCTTGAGCCCGAGTAGAGTGGGCGGTAAGACGGCCAATCGGGACGTGGGCCAAGTCGTAGCACATCCGGATACAGGACGTTACCCATGATGAGAGCCTCTGAGCTGATACAGGCATACCTTTCATACGCTCCGCCACCGCTATAAATAACTGGGGCGAGCGCCTGAAGGGCTCTGTTCTCTGGATGTAAAAGGCGAGGGCTCGACGGACATCCAGGGTGTGAAGCTGTTGGCCTCTGCTTGATGCGTGCGGCTTCGGGAAGAAGACCGGGAGGAAGATATCCTGATTAATGTGGAAGGCCGAGACCACCTTGGGGAGAAAAGCCGGATGCGGGTGTAGCTGCACCTTGTCTTTGTGGAAGATTGTATATGGGGGGGTCCGCCATCAAAGCACGGAGCTCCGAAACCCGCCTGGCAGAAGTGATAGCCACCAGGAAGGCCGTCTTCCAGGACAGGTACAGCAACGAGCAAGTGGCCAAGGGCTCAAAGGGTGGGGCTGTGAGCCGAGCCAGAACAAGGTTGAGATCCCAGGTAGGGGAAGGAGGCTTAACCGGTGGGTATAGGCGCTCCAAGCCCTTAAGGAATCTCGAAACCATCAGGTGAGAGAAGGTGGAACTGTTTGCTTCCCTTTGATGGAAGGTGGAGATGGCGGCTAAATGCACCCTTATTGACGAGAGTGCCAAACCTTGTTCCTTGAGATACCACAAGTATTCCAGGATAAGAGGGATCGAAACGGCCTCTGGAACTAGGGAACGTTGTGCACACCAAAGAGAAAACCGCTTCCACTTGGCGAGGTATGTCGTCCTCGTGGAGGGTTTCCTGCTTCCCAAAAGGACCTGTTGGACCTGGGCAACGCAGCGGAGCTCGGATTGGTTCAGCCAGACAGTAGCCACGTCGTCAGGTGAAGGGACTGCAGGTCTGGATGGTGAAGCCTGCCGAAGTCCCACGTTATAAGATCCGGGCAGAGTGGCAGTGGTATCAGAGTCGTTAGGGATAGATCGAGCAACATGGGATACCAGTGTTGCCTCGGCCATGCGGGGGCTATCAGTATCAGTCTGGCCTTGTCCCTGCGGAGCTTGAGCAGGACTCTGTGCACTAGGGGAAAGGATGGAAAGGCATAGAGAAGATGTCCCTTCCAGGGGATCAGGAACGCGTCCGAGAGAGAGCCCCGGGAACGGCCTTGAAGGGAGCAGAATACCTGGCATTTCCTGTTTTCCCTGGAGGCAAATAGGTCTATCTGGGGAAAGCCCCACTTCCGGAATACAGAAAGGAGAATGTCCGGATGGATGGACCATTCGTGGGACAGGAAGGATCTGCTCAGGCGATCTGTGAGAGAGTTCTGGACTCCCGGAAGGAAGGAGGCTACGAGGTCTATCGACCGGGCTATACAGAAGTCCCACAGTAGCATCACCTCTTGGCAGAGGGGAGAAGACCGTGTGCCCCCCTGTTTGTTTATGTAATACATGGCCGTTGTGTTGTCCGTGAAGATCGCAACACAACGGCCCTGTAGATGGTGTTGGAAGGCTTGGCATGCCAAGCGGACCGCTCTCAGTTCACGAACATTGATATGCAGAGCCAGCTCTTGCGAGGACCAAAGGCCCTGGGTGTGGAGGTGCCCTAAGTGTGCACTCCAGCCCAGGGATGAAGCGTCCGTCATTAACGACACCGAAGGCTGTGGTGGGTGGAACGGGCGACCGGCACACACCAGGGAAGGTGTCAGCCACCAGTTGAGGGAGTCCAGGGTTTTTGCTGGGACTGTGATTACCATGTCCATGGCATCCCTGCACGGACGATAAACCGAGGCAAGCCAAGTCTGGAGAGGGCACATGCGTAGTCTTGCGTGCTTTGTCACGAAAGTGCACGCTGCCATGTGGCCAAGTAGAATGAGGATGGCACGGACAGAGGTTGTTGGGAAGGCTTGTAGCCTCTGGATAAGAGAGACTATAGCCTGGAACCTCTGTGGAGGTAGACTGGCCGTTGCCAGATTGGAGTCCAGCATGGCCCCGATGAATTCTATCCTCTGCGTAGGAAGCAGAATGGACTTGTCTAGGTTGAGGATCAGACTTAGATGGGAAAATAGGTCCTTGATGACGCTTACGTGTGCGGCAACCTGAGCCTCGGAGGTCTCTCGAATAAGCCAGTCGTTGAGATACGGGAAAACGTGAACTCGATGGCGGCGGAGGTAGGCGGCGACTACTGCCATACACTTTGTAAATACTCGAGGGGCCGAGGAGAGGCCAAAGGGAAGGACCGCAAATTGGTAGTGGTGGCGGTTTATCACGAAGCGAAGGAACCTTCTGTGTGGGGGGTAAATCGCAATATGAAAATATGTGTCCCTCATGTCGAGAGCAGCGTACCAATCTCCGGGATACAAGGAGGGTATAATGTTTCCCAGGGATACCATGCAGAACTTGAACTTCGTGATGAACTTTTTCAGAGCTCGCAGGTCCAGGATGGGCCGGAGGCCCCCTTTCGCCTTGGGAATTAGGAAGTACCTGGAATAGAACCCTCTTCCCCTTAGGTGCTCCGGAACCTCCTCTATAGCTCCCAACGCAAGAAGCTTCGAAACCTCCTGCAGAAGGAGTTGCTCGTGAGAGGGGTCCCTGAAGAGGGATGGGGAGGGAGGGTGGGAAGGAGGGGACGAAATAAACTGAAGGCGGTAACCACACTCGACCGTGCTGAGAACCCATCGGTCCGATGTTATCTGGGACCATGCAGGGAAGAATGCGGCAAGGCGGTTGGTGAACTGAAAAGGATCCTGGGAGGTAAGTGGTACAGTGCTCCCGAGCGCACCCTCAAAAGTTTGGCTTCGGTCCCACCGGTGGTTTGGCGGGTCCGGAGTTGTTACCCCCTTGCGGGCCCGATTGGCGTCTGCAGGAGTTACGGCCTCTCCTTCTGGAGAAGTCCTGTCTTGGCCGAGGCGGGGGATAGTGACGCTGAGGTTGAGGGTGGAAAGGTCGCCTCTGGGTCTGTGGCGTATGCATGCCGAGGGACCGCATGATCACGCGGTTATCCTTCAAACTTTGGAGGCGCAGATCTGTCTTTTGGGAGAACAGGCCCTGACCATCAAATGGTAGGTCCTGAATAGTGTATTGGAGCTCTGGTGGCAGACCGGAAGCCTGCAACCACGATATGCGCCTCATGGTGATACCTGAGGCGACTGTTCTAGCTGCTGAATCAGCGGCATCTAGTGAGGCCTGGAGGGAGGTTCGAGTCACTTTTTTCCCCTCCTCCAGGAGAACCGAGAACTCCTGGCGGGAATCCTGCGGGACTAGTTCGATAAACTTCCCAACCGACTCCCATGTGTTATAATTGTATCTACTCAGGAGGGCTTGCTGATTCGCCACTCTGAGCTGGAGGCCCCCCGCAGAGTAGATCTTCCTTCCCAACAAGTCCATGCGCCTGGCTTCCCTCGATTTAGGCGCAGGGGCTTGTTGACCATGGCGCTCTCGCTCGTTCAACGGATTCAACCACTAACGAACAAGGGGTAGGGTGTACGTACAGGTACAGGATGGGACCATATATTTGCGCTCGACCCCTTTGGCTGTAGGTGGAAAGGAAGCTGGGGTTTGCCAGATTGTATCCGCTCGAGCCTGTATGGTACGAATAAAGGGGAGGGCAACCCTTGTCGGGGCCTCCACTGACAGAACGGTGACCACTGGGTCTTCCACCTCAGGAACTTCTTCCACAGGCAGGTTTATATTAAGAGCGACCCGGCGAAGGAGGTCCTGGTGCGAGCGGACATCAATTGGTGGCGGTCCAGATGTGGACGTCCCCGCTACTGCCTCGTCTGGTGATGAAGAGGAGGAGACCCCAGGGAACACTGGGTCCTGAAGCGAGTCGTGGTCCTGTGGGACGTCCTGGGGTGGGTCTTGCACGTCCGAGCCCAGCGCTGGGAGATGTTCTGCATCCTCTGGAGGGGGTCTGCTCACCGTGGCCTCTGGCGCCCTATGTTCAGAGGGCCTCGAGCGCGGCGGTGGATGTGGGGCAACTTGGCTTTGATGGTAAGCCCAAGGAGTCCAAAAGGACCACTGCTGAGGGTCCTGTTGGTTGTCCAAGTCCCCGTACGACGCCGATCTGGCATGAGAGGAGACTGATAGTGGACGAGATGGCCATGGTGTTGCGGAGACCGCGAAGTGATGGTGCCTGCGTCCACTGGAACCGTCCCCACACGGTGCAGGGGAGTGGTGCCGCGACCCTCTACGGTGCCGAGATTGCGACCGGGACCTGTGACCAGCTCGGTGCCGGGAGGTCGACCGGTGCCGGGAGCCATAGTGTCGAGAGCGGCTGCGAGAAGCCCAGTGCCGTGAGTGATGACGGGACCTGGAACGGTGCCAGTAGTGTCTGGACGGCGACCGGGACCTCGAACGGTACCGCGAGTACGACCGGTACCGTGAAGGGGAGCGGTACCGGGACTGCGAGCGGCCGCGTGATTGAGAACGATGGTGGGACCATGAGCGTCTACGGGACCTGGATCGGGACCGAGAGTGACGAAGTCCCATGGTACCGGGCGAGGAAGGTCTGACAAGGGCTGGCTTGCCTGTGGATTGGAGGACCCGCACCGGTGGTGCCGGGGGTCGAGGCAGCTCAGGCTCCGTTAGCGCGATCAGGTCCCGTGCCGCGGAGAACGCCTCCGGAGTGAAGGGCACGACAAGCTCAACCACAGCCCGCGCCGGGAAGCTGGTATGCACCGGACTCGACGGCTCGTCTGGGGCCGGATTCAACAGTGCAGCGGAAGTTGCCGTCGTGGCAGATGGCAGTGCCGGGCGGTCCGGTCTGGCTAAGCGCTCTGACTGCGGTGCGGGCACGGCCGCCGCAGGAGGCTTGTGCTTCTTGCTCGTAGGTGACTTCGAGCGGTGCTGGGTAGAAGCCGGTGCCGGAGAAGGCCGGTGACTCGGAGTCTTCCCTGAGGTCTGCTCCGGTGCCGGTGTCGGTGCCGGTGCTGAGGAGTGGGGAGTCAGCGCTGCCTCCATCAGCAGCTGCCTAAGGCAAACGTCCCGCTCTTTTTTGGTTCGAGGCTTAAAGGTCTTACAAATTCGGCACTTGTCTGTGAGATGGGCCTCGCCCAAGCACTTAAGGCAGGCTTCGTGTGGGTCACCAGTGGGCATCAACCGACGACAGACAGCACACGGCTTGAAGCCCGGTGAGCCGGGCATGGGCCCGGCACCAGGGTGGGGGAAGGGGCTAATCCCCAATCCCGTCCAACTATCTACACTACACAAACTGAACTACTAAATACACTAACTAACTACAATTAAACGAACTATATACAATAAGAAAGATGAGTGAATCGCTAGGGAGGTGGAGGACAGCACGCTGCACTCCACAGTTCCAACGTCCGACATGGGCGGTAAGAAGGAACTGAGGAGTGGCGGGCCGGCAGGGATATATAACCAGCGCCATAGCAGCGCCATTCCAGGGGGCGCCCTGCCAGCCCACCGAGTGTTGCTAGGGTAAAAGTCTCCGACGAACGTGCACGCGGCGCACGCATACCTACTGGAATGGATATGAGCAAGCACTCGAAGAAGAACTGTTAGCGCCTGGGCGCTCAAGCCAAAAGCGGGAGTGAGAGCAATACTAATTGGCCTCTTTGTTGGCAATCAGAAATGAGTGAGCCATGGAAAACGAACTGCCTTCTCTGCCTTACAGATCATCTGCCCAGGTGCACCCAGGCACACTGGTGGTGCAATGAGATAGAACTCCTCCTTCTTACTACCTCTGCTGGCCCTTTTCTGGGCATAGAGGACTAAGAATACCAGGGCTGTCAATCCAGCACCTTTCACTAGCTCTCCAAAAAGTGAGTGCTAACTGGTTCACAGCAGGGGTCAAACCATCCACTTTAAAAAAACTGGAAATTACATAACAATGGCTCAGTATTGCCATTCACCCTTTGAGGGGCTGGCATTTCCCAGACAGATAAATGCTTCTGAGGAAGCATACAGATTCCTGTGGGGTCCAAAGGGTAATGCCACAACTGGCTGTCCAACACTGGTGGTCTATTCATACAGCTATGCTGAGCAGGCTACACAAACTATTTACAAAAATCTGGGGCAGGAGGAAGGAGAAAGAAAGAAAATGCTGGTGTGGGTTTTTTGCCTGTAGCACTATCTTATGTTTTAATTTTCTCTGAGGTAGAGCTTGAAAATACATAGGAAGGAAACATTAATAGAGTCCAAGGCCAGAAGGGACCACTGTGATCATCTAGTCCAACCACCTGTATAACACAGGCCACAGAACTTCCTCAAAACAATTATTAAAGCAGATCTTTTACAAAAAACATTCAATCTTGATTTAAAAATTGTCAGTGATGGACAACCTACCACGTTTGGTATGTTGTTCCACTGACTAATTACCTTTGCTGTTAAAATTTTACTCCTTATTTCCTGTCTGAACTTGTCTAACTTCAACTTCCTGGCATTGGATCTTGTTATATCTTTGTCTGCTAGACTGAAGAGCCCATTATCAAATTTCTGTTCCTCACATAGGTACTTACAGACTGTGATCAAACTGTTAACATTTTAATGAGAAGCAGAGAGCATAATGCTACCTCTACAAACTAACCAGATAGATAGATAGATAGATAGATGAGGTTACAAGTCTGTTTGACAAAGGTTTCCCTGTGCATTCGGTTGGATGTGATTCTGTGGTTGTTGTTTTCCTTTTCTCTGTGGAAACCCCTCAGTTGGTTGCACACATAAAGCTGTGTCTCAGAGAAGACATGTGGGACCGAGGGACATGGGGAAGGCCTAGAGTCAGCATGCTTCCAACAGCTGCTTGAAGGCCCCTGTGTTATTAAACACTGGGGTATTAAATACTGAGGTTGCCAAGCTATGAACACACATCCTCATTCATTTCAGAAAAAAGTTTTCCTTGTAGAATGTTAAGCAAAACAAAACACACCAAACAGCGACCCTCCAGCACAGTGCACTCAAAATAAGAAGAACATTTCACCAAAGCTGAATGAATGGTGCTTTTCAGAAGGCTTGAATCAGACCCAAATCTCTGTGCTTGGAGATATTTTTCTCAAATTGCTTCTCTCTCCAATGCTCGTCCCTCCAAATACTGTAGCTCTTGCAAAGAACAATCATGTAAACTGTTGGCCAGTCTCCCCACCCCAGGATGGATTAACATGAGTCCCTATTCCGGCCCTTTCTTCGGGGCATCATTTATGGATTGCACTGACAATCTTCAGCAAACCTCAAAATACAACAGTCCAGTATAGGTCCAGCAGCTCACCTTCCCCTTCCCTGTTGAAGTCTCCCTGGTCCTGGCAGCTCCTCCCCAGTTCTCTTACTTGTTATTTGCCTGGGAGTTCCCCTCCCACAGGGCTGGTGCAACCATTTAGGCGACCTAGGGGGTCGCCTAGAGCGCTGGCATTCGGGAGGCACCATTTTCTTTGGCAGCGACCGCAGCGGCCGGATCTTCGGCCATCCCGGTCGCCGCCAGCATTTAGGCGGATGCAGCTGGGGCAGGGGAGCGTGGGGGAAGGGCACCTGCAGCAAGTAAGAAGGAGGGGAGGCGGCACACCGGGGAACTCCCAGCCCCAGCTCACCCTTGCCCTGCCTCCTCCCCGAGCACACCATGGCTGCTTCACTTCTCCCGCCTCCCAGACTTGCGGCACCTATCAGCTTAGGCGCCGCAAGCCTGGGAGGCGGGAGAAGTGAAACGGGCACGGCGTGCTCGGGATTCTCATTCTCGTGCTTGGAGCAGGGGTGAGCTGGGGTTCGGGGTGGGACACCTCAGGGTGGGGGTGCAGGGTGGGGAAGGGCACAAGGTAGAAGTTTTGCCTAGGGTGCGAAACATCCTTGCACCGGCCCTGAGCTTACCTGCTTCAAGTAAGAGGACTGCGGAGGAGGAGTGTATATCCCCTTTCTCAGCTGAGTTCCTCCAGCCTTTCCAGAAATCAGGGGCTAATCAGGTAGTCACCTGACTCCTCCGGTGCAGGATCTCACAATCCTCTCGGCCAGGCCCAAACACTTGTTCTTAAAGGGGCACTGTCTCAGAACAGGGTTGGCTGGCCTCTGGCACCCTGGCCCTTAAAGTTCTATTACAAATCCTCTTCTGATTCCTCACATATGAGTAACCAGTTAGAGCTCAGCAATATAAAACATAAAAAAACCACCTCTCTATTCCTACTCAAGATTCCTCCGTTTACGCATCCAAGGATCACATTAGCCCTTTTGGCCACAGTGTTGCACTGGAAACTCATGCTCAGCTGATTACCCACCATGAACCCCAAATCTTTTTCAAGGTCACTGCTTCCCAGGATAGAGTCCCCCATCCTATGAGTATGACCTTCATTCTTTGTTCCCAGGGGCATACATTAACATTTAGCCATATTAAAACACATACTGTTTCCTTGTGTCCTGTTTACCAAGTGACCGACAGAGCTCTCAGTCAGTGCCCTGTCTTCTTCATTATTTAGCCCCTCTCTCAACTTTTGTGTCATCTGTAAAACTTACAGTGATGATTTTATGTTTTCTTCTGTGTCATTGATAAAAATGTTAAATATCGTAGGGCTTCCTTCCTTCCTGTCCTTTCTCTCCTAGAGTTTTGCATAGTATGGAGTCCAAGCTCTTGGCCTTGTATGCTAGAGTAAGAATGTTTATTTTGACTTGAGTAGCATTTACTTGCTGAGAGGGGCCAGGCTATGGAGACTGAAAAGGTGAAGAGCAAATACGGGGATCGAGAAGGAGGAGGACAGGTTCACTCTTAGGTCAAGTGGGCAGAGATATGTGAGAAGAAGAAAGTTGGAGGGAAGACAGAATGTGAGAGAACGAGGCATAGGATGGGTGAATTAGCTCATAAAAATAATAATCAGCCAGAACCTTTGTCCAAAATTCAGACAGATAAATACTATGAACTGGCTTTAATCCACCCAAGCTCAGATGTGACTGAAAGTTATTACCATTCAGTTACAGTAGCCTAAAGGGGTTTGGTGTCTCATACTAGTGGAGAAGTATGCACCTCACAAAATCACCACATTTAGAACTGAGAGAGCCCCGAGAATGGACCACAGAGACTAAACTCCCTCTTCCCCAGTAGCAGTGGAGTCCTTTGGGGAAGCTTTGAGAACTAGGGGTGGGGGATACAATGGCTACCCAGGCTGGATCTGTTCTGTGGATGTAGAAAATATTTCAGTCCCCGGAGCTGTTAAATCAGCAAGTTTCATTAATACAAAGTTCAGGGGGTTTTTGAATGGTATTTTAAAGTTACCATTAGCTACACTGGGGCCTTTTGACATTTACAATAACCTGTTAAATGCATTTGTCTTAATTAAGCTAATAGCTGAACTGTGAGAGTGCTTAGAGTTTTGTTTTGTTAACTTCATTGAGTGTTTTGTTTAAAAAACCAAACCAAAATAGCTTGGCCTGGCTACACGATATAAGGGGCTTTATGAACTGGACTGGATTGTCAGCTTCGATCCAGACCTGCACAACCTGGTGCTAATGCTGAACAGGTTCTGTGCACATAGGCCTTGATTTTCTGAACAGCTGAGCACCCACAATTCCAGCTAAACTCAGTGAGAGCTGCAGGTACTCAGCATGTCTGAAAATCAGTTCCCTTTATCTGGTCTGATCCTGCTGTCCCAAGATGATACAGACAAAACTCCCATTGATTTCAAAGGGAGTTTTATCTGCATGATTGATCCCAGACTCTCCTGTGGGGAAGGGGCTGGTGTGAGAGTTCTGTGAGCTCTTCCCTCCTGCCACCCACTATCTGGAAGATAAATTACACTGGTTGTCATTCCAGAGTGATATACGGAGGGCTGTGTCTATTAAAGCTTTATGCGGCAAAGTCAAGAATCAAAGTCATTACTTATATAGCATCAAATTACGACATGAGAGACGAGCAAAATACTACAACCACCTATAGTTATATTAATATCATAGAATATCAGGATTGGAAGGGACCTCAGGAGGTCATCTAGTCCAACCCCCTGCTCAAGGCAGGACCAATCCCCAGATAGATTTTTGCTCCAAATCCCTAAATGCCCCCCTTAATTTTACAGCTTCAAGAGAAGTAGAAAGAGGTGGGATCTGGAGACTACCATAGCTAGAGGCATAAACGAATTTCTGTATGAAGAAAGACTGAAAACACTGGCATGTTTAGACAGAAAAAGAGAAGAATAAGTGACATTGTGAAGGTATAAAAATAATGAATGATATGGAGATGGTATATCAAGCACTCCTATTTACCCTTTCCAGGTAATCCAGTGAAACTGGGCAACAAATGTAAAACTTAAACATATACTTTTTTAAAACACACATCATGGTTAACCTGAGGGACTCTTTGACACAAGATATAATTGAAAGTCAGAAACGTAACAGAATTCACGGTGGGATTAGACATTTAAATGAATAATGAGAATGGCCAAAGATGCGATTTTTCTTTTCAAATAGGGATATAAATCCTCATGTTTCAGAGTATAAACCGACTACTAACTGAGGGGGCCTAGGAAGAAACTTCTCTTATGGACAGGTTACACAATAACACATAACTGTTCAAAATGGGGCTTCTTATAGTTCTCCGGAAGCATCTGGTGTTGGCCCACGTGAGATAGAGAATACTGGACTAGATGGACCACTGTTTTTGTCTCATATGGCTATTTCTATATCCCAGCATAATATATTATTGTTATTTCTACAGTGGAGGTAACTAGAAGTCAGAGTCAGGGATCAGGGCCTCATTATTACACATTGAACACTCAGGATACAGTGTTCAAGAACAAAGCCTAAATATCTTTGACAAAATTGACTTGATAAAAGTTTATCAAGTGGCACTGGCTCTCTCTATGGTTATAGCTTTGAGCAAACACTTTCACTTAAATGGGAAAACAAATGAACAACTTCTCTCATCCTTTCTCTTTGCAAATACCACATTTCCCTTACCCAGGGGGTTTATCACAGCTTAAGGAAGCTGGGTTTTTGTGTTTGTTTGTTTGTTTTTTGGCTCCACTTGTTAAAATATTGGCAGCACATCACTGCATTCTACACATCAGGGAAGGGGAGAGATTGCTATGGGTTACTTTGATATGGTCTTTCATCTGTTTCTGTAGAGAGGGATCATGATCTAGTAGTCACAGAATCATGGGATTATGAGTCAGGTGATCCGTGTTATGCCCGTACAACAATAGATTTGCTGTGTAACCTGCACTACATAATATATATGCCTCAATTTCTCCCTCCTTCAAACAGGGATAATGATACTCCCGTTAAGTGTTTGTAAACCACTTTGAGATCCCTGAATGAAATGGGCTGGACAAATGCAAATTTCACCCAAGATATTGTCACCTTCTTACTGAAAAGATCACAGATCTGTTTGCAGCCCCAGCCAATGCCTGGCAGCAGAGTATCTAATTCTGTGGCTCAGTCCACCCACTCTGTCAGCAGCTGATACCAGAGGACACATATAATCATCACATTTATCGTGACGGCAATGGCGATAATGATACCGTGCTGGTTAATGAAAGCAAAGTGCATGTCACTTTCTGGGATACTTGGGGATCAGGCAACACTGTCTGCAAGCGTCTCTGCCTACAATGCAGCCTGTAATTTAGTTAACAAAATGAGCCATTTCAAGGATCAGTCAGTTTACTGGCTTCCTTTATCTGTTCATTTTTGGTGCCTGTCATAAATAGAGCAAGTCTCAGGGAAGGGCCTTGTAAGATGGAAGGGAGGGAAGAACCAGACTGGAAAAAATACGCATCCCTCTTCCTATCTAAGCTATCTACCAATGCTTCTTATTGTGTTACTGCAGCTTCTGCCTCATCTTGTCTCTGAAATACTGCTCATCACTACAACCAAACACAAACTAAGACACTGAATATATTTTACAGTTCTCATTTCTCCCTTCCAGGTCAGCCTTTGCACTTCTGGATTGCTGGTGGCTATATAAAATAGAAAAGAAGGTTTCATACGGTATTTGTGGCCTGATCAGAAGTAGCAGGAATCCCACTATAAAGCTTGTACTCACTATACGTCCTGCCTGTGTTTTCAGAGCCAAGGGGGCCCCATAGTTTAGGCACATTTTTTTGGTTGAACATCTGAACACTCACAGATCAATGGCGTTACAGTGCAGAACTGCAATTTTGAGCCAAGCTCACTCCAAACAATGGTCCAAATCCTCAAGTTTTGACTCAGTTTTCACTCAATCCTTGAAAAATTCATGCTACTGCTACGTTATTCTTCTTGTACATCAGCCTCCATTTGTACCACTGCTGTCTCTGTCAAACTGGCTTAATCTCTGAGTACGTAGAGATATGGACATTATAATGAGGAAATAGGAGGGATGTTTTTGTTTTGCCCTGAAGGGCTTCAGAGTACTGGTATAAGAGCCCTAATTAATGGTTGGAGATGCTACTGCAGGCTTGCCCTTGTCATGAAGCACTGTTTATGAGGGGAAGGCAGGCATCTGCATGTAGACGACTCAGATTGAAAATACTCTCCAGCAGATTTTAAGTGTCTGGAGCCATGACCTAATCACACAGAATGCCCATTAGCTTTTTTCTTTAAAAAAATGTTAATCTTGAGAGAAAAGAAAATTTAACCATCTCTGACATATAACTCAAATCAGGGTACTGAACAAGAAAACATACAAAGCAGAAATCCCATTAACACAATAGGGATAATAATATTTAATTAACTCACAGAGATGTCATGAGGCTTAATCCATTAATATTTGAAATGCTTTGAGATTGTCAGATGGAAGTGCAAAATATTAATATGGATTATCCATAGAACAAAATGGTCACTACATGTGGTGAACACTAAAACTTAATTACACTGTATTTGGTAAGAACTTTCAGAGTTAAGAATGAAGTGGTAGAGCTGCTAACAAACATATGCAGTCTTACATTCAAATCAGCTATTATAGTATAACAAGTATTGTAGCTGTTCTTTTAAAAAGGTACCAGCAATGATCTTGGGAATTACAGACTAGTGAGCCTTACTTCCATCCCAAATAAATTGATTGAAATAAGTAATTAAAGTGTTTAGATAAGATGATATGGCAGCGACAAACCAACATTGCTTATGCAAAAGAAAACTGTGCCTCTCTAATCTACTAGTATTGAGTGTGTCAACAAAAAGTAGATAAAGGAAAACAGGCTTATGTAATTGAGCTGGAATTTCAAAAGGCCTTTTAAAAAAATCCACATAAAGAGGCTATTATGGAAATTAAGTGGTCATTAGGTGTGAGACAAAGTATTATCATGGAAACAAAACGCAGGAATAAATGGATGCTTCCAAGATTCTGTACTAGGAGCCGTGTTTAACATATTTATCAGTGCTCTGGAAAAATGGGTGAATAACAAGGTGTCAATATTTGCAGATGGCATACAAGTATTTAGGTTATTATTTGAGGAGCCTTACAAAGCTGGGGAGCACAATGGCAGATGAAATTCACTGTTGACAAATACCAAGAAATGCAGATTAGAAAGAATATTAACTACATATACATGCTGCCAGGTTCTAAATTATCTGGAATCACTCAGGGAAAAGACTTGTGTGCATAACTCTCAAACTGTCAAGGCTTAAAGGTGAAACATACATTTTGCATGACAAAGACCTAAAATAAGGGACCCACAAAAATCATTCATACAGGAAACTTACAACATCGTGGGATTTATTTATTTTTTTACTGCAAATAGCGGTCAAAAAAAGCAAATATTATGTTGAAGTATATAAAGAATGAAATAGAAAATAATACTGAAAATACTAGCAGGCCATTATATTAATCAATGATACGCTCTCACTGGGAATACCATGTCTAGTTGTGTTCACCCTATTTCAAAACTTTTGTTTAAAAACTGAAGGATGGGGGGGAGGGAAGAGAGAGGTTCCAACAAAGGACAACAAATATGATCACTCAGTCCAATCAAACAAATTTGTTTACATTTACAGGAGATAATGCCCTCTTCTTATTTACAACGTCACCAGAAAATGAGAACAGATATTAGCCTGGCACTTTCATAGCCGGCATTGCAAGGTATTTACGTGTCAGATACGCTAAACTTTCATATGCCCCTTCATGCTTTGGTGACCTTTCCAGAGGACATGCTTCCATGCTGATGAGCTCATTAAAAAAATAATGGGTTAATTAAATTTGTGACTGAACTCCTTGGGAGAGAATTGTATGTCCCCTGCTCTGTTTTACCCAAATTCTGCCATATATTTCATGTTACAGCAGTTTTGGATGACGACTGAGCATATGTTGTTCATTTTAAGAACACATTCACTGCAAATTTGACAAAACGCAAAGAAGATACCAATGTGAGATTTCTAAAAATAAGTGCAGCACTCGACCCAAGGTTTAAGAATCTGAAGTGCCTTCCAAATTCTGAGAGGGATAAGGTGTTATCATAACCTAGTCCCAGATTTGGACCTTAGCGTCCAAAATATGGGGGTTAGCAAGAAAACCTCCAAGCTTAGTTACCAGCTTGGACCTGGTAAAGCTGCCACCACCCAAAAAATTAGAGTGTTTTGGGGCACTCTGGTCCCCCCAAAAACCTTCCCTGGGGACCCCAAGACCCAAATCCCTTGAGTCTCACAACAAAGGGAAATAAACCTTTTCCCTTCCCCCCTCCAGGTGTTCCTGGAGAGATACACAGAAGCAAACTCCGTGAATCTAAACAGAGGGAGTCCACCCTCTCTAATTCCAGTCCTGGAAACACAAGCACTTCCCTCTTCACCCAGAGGGAATGCAAAGTCAGGCTAGTAAATCTAACACACACAGATTTCCCCCTGACTTCTTCCTCCTATCAATTCCCTGGTGAGCTGCAGACTCAATTCCCTGGAGTTCCCCACTAAAGAAAAACTCCAACAGGTCTTAAAAGAAAGCTTTATATAAAAAAAAGAAAAATACATAAAAATGGTCTCTCTGTATTAAGGTGACAAATACAGGGTCATTTGCTTAAAAGAATATTGAATAAACAGCCTTATTCAAAAAGAATACAATTCAAAGCCCTCCAGCAACTATATTTATGTAAATACAAAAGAACATATAAATCCCTATTTGATCTTTGGTATTTACAACTGGGAAACAGAAGATTAGAAAGCAGGAAACAGAAATCACTTCTCATAGCCGAGAGAGCATACAGGCAGAAGACCCAAGAATAAAGGACTCACACACAAAAAACCCTCCACCCAGATTTGAAAAAGTCTTGTTTCCTGATTGGTCCTCTGGTCAGGTGTTTCAAATTACTTCTTTCCAGGTGTAAGAGACATTAACCCTTAGCTATGCCTTCCAAATTCTGAGAGGGATAAGGTGTGGAGCATGCTTTCAGAAGTCTTAAAAGAGCAACACTCTGATGCGGTAACTACAGAACCAGAACCATGAAAAAAGAAGATCAACGTTCTGCTCATGGTATCTGACTCAGAAAATGAAAATGAACATGCGTCAGTCCTTACTGCTTTGGATTGTTTTTGAGCAGAACCCACCATCAGCATGTCCCCTGGAATCGTGGTTAAAGCATGAAGGGACATATGAATCTTTAGCGCATCTGGCACGTAAATATCTTGTGATGCCAGCTATAACAGTGCCATGAGAAAACCTGTTCTCACTCTTTCAGGTGACATTGTAAACAAGAAGAAGGTAGCATTATCTCCTGAAAACGTAAACAAACTTGTTTGTCTGAGCAATTGACTGAACAAGAAGTAGGACTGAGTGGACTTGCAGTCACTAAAATTTTACATTGTTTTATTTTTAATGCAGTTTTTTATACATAATTCTACATTTTTAAGTTCAACATTCATGATAAAGAGACTGTACTACAGTTCTTGTAGTAGGTGAATTGAAAAATATTTCTTTTTTGTTTTTTTACAGTGCAAATATTTGTAATAAAAAATAAAGTTAGCACTGTATACTTTGTATTCTGTGTTGTAATTGAAATCAATATATTTGAAAATGTACAAAACATCCAAAAATATTTAAATAAATGGTATTCTATAATTAACAGTGCAATTAATTGTGATTAAATTTTTTAATTGTGCGATTAATCGCGATTAATTTGTGTAATCGCTTGACAGCCCTAAAAAAATTATGAATGGTCTACAGAACGTAAATTATGGGCTCCTGATTACACTTGCTTCTAATACAAGAACAAGCCAACATGCAATGAAACCGAAAGACAATGAATTTACAAAATGATAAAAGGAAATACTTTTTTTTGTACACAACTCATAATTAATCTGCAAAATACACAGCCACAATATGATTTGGAGGCCCCTTGTTCAAATGATGATCAGGCATTTATGTGCATAATGAAAACATTCAGAGTTCTATTTGATGACTTACACAAGGTATATAGACTGTCACGCTCCAGGGCATAGATCAACCATTACCTGATTAGAATTAGGAAGAAACTTCCCCTCTAAGGAGGTTATTTTATAATTGTATACTAAGAAGCTTCCTGCCCCTTTAATTGGAGCATCTGGTACTGGCCACTGTCAGAGAATGGATACTGGAGTGGCTGGACCACTGGTCTGATCAGACATGGTCATTCTCATTTTACAGTCCAATTTTGCCTTTGGTAGTTTTCCCTCAGGATGTACATAGACTAAGAGCTCATTCCACCAAATTTTTGTTTTCTTTATATCCAAGGAAGTCATTTTCAAATTAATCACTTGCCCTCTCCATCCTGTAGCCTTTCATACAGCAGCTAGCCTCTCGTGGATGAATAAATCATATCAAATGAAACAAACCCACGAATGAGTCTTCACCAGCTCCGGAAAGATGCTCAAATCACAAGCCAATTGTGTTTATTTTTCTAGGAGACCCATTCCAAGCAAAGCAAAGGAAAAAAGCTGCCTGGGTTTGTGGGTGAGGAGAATGGTGGAGGAGGTTTTCATATTTCATATTACATTAAGTGCACTGTAGCAATCTTTGAAGCAGAAAGTATCATCAATCACAGGAAGGGAGAGTGTAGGAGGAACCAATGGCTCCTGCAGCATGTTGCCAGCGTATCCGTGGATTAAAAATATATATAAGGTAACAAGAGGGACTAGTATTTAAGAAATGGAAGCTACAATGATTTTATCTAAAACACACCTCAGAAATCTATGCTGATATATTAGTCTAAAATGCACAAAACTTGTTAGGACAGCCATCTCACCTTAGGATGTGATTCAGTCTAAACAGGTATGGGTCTGCTCAATATGTGTACAGCAGAACCCAAAGGAGGGATAAGAGGGTCTAGTTCTCCCCTGAATTATGAAACCAATTGTGCCAGTACAAACGGAGTGACTGTAAAAAGCTACCCAATCAGAATGGTTACATTTTACATGCACTCTGCAGAGGTGTAAATACAGAACCAGGTCACAACCAAGGAAGAAGGGTGCAGGAGGGAAATTACACAGTTGACCCTAGATTGTTCTCTCTTCCCTCTGAGGCCATAATGAACACACTGTCTCAGTATGGTGCTGGGGTACTGTGCAGCTGCAGGTGCCATCTTTGAGATGAGGAGTAAAACTGAGGGCTCACAAAAGAAGATCACTGGGATCAGAGCCCCCTTTCTTTACCACAGCAGCTACCTTCTGTTGCTATGTGATAACAGTGACCAGGGCCAGCTGGAAAGGTAGATGTACTGCAAGAAATATACAAATCAAGTCACTGTAAAGGTGACAAAAAGAAACCACCAAGTAAGAGAAGAAACTTAAAAAAGATATGCCTAAGTGATGTTCTATTTGCTACAAAAGACCTGCTCCTTCTCCTCTCGACCCCCATAATCACAATAGAGAAAAGCTCCAGGACATCAGCTGATAAAACCCTAACATTTTCCTGTCCATTTTCACCTTGAGATGAAATACATGGGGGCTTGAAAATATATCTGTCTCGTGTAGGTGTGATCTTGGGTGATTGTGCATGGAGGTGAATGTGGGAGTAAGGGTATGAAAGAAATGTGGCATTTGACATCCTCCCACGTTGCACTGAGAGGAACGGACAGCGACAGGTGAGCTACTGTCCTGTCCCTCCTCCAAATAACACTCAATTGACGTATCATATGAAGACATTTCACATTTACTCCTTAAGATCAGCCTGACAGTTTACCAGCTGTTTCTGTGCTATTTTTGCCATGATGGCATGAGTAATCCAAAGTGCCTTCTCACTTACTCTGCAAGCAGTGCTACTGCCTGCTGTTCTCTTCTCAAAGTCTGTTCCCTGAGTGAGGATGGCCCTGTCTTCCTTTTCCCATTCACCTTGCACGCTAGAGGTTGTGATAGCATGAGAAGCACAATTGGTTGGATCTCATTTTGGAAGCATTCCTACCATGAAGTTGACCTCACTCCTCTAACCTCTTCCATAAGTGACTGAACAAAAGATAAATTGTTTGCATCTCAGTACTGTTCTCTTTCACTGGATTTTGAAATCATGACCCATGAGGATGGGATTCACCAATGCTGGCCTATGCCATTCTGATGGTCAAAGCACCATCCAGTTGGTCTCCTGGACAGGGCACCAGAAGATGGTCTTTTCATGATGATGATGGTGATGATGAATTGTTCAGAAAGCTTCTGAAATATTAATGCACTTGGTTAGTGTTTTGGGGACATAAAGAAGTTTTGCCTCAGGCTAGACAAGCATACCGATTTTGATTTCCTCTTTGATTAAACATTCTGTCAGCAACATGCAGGCACTTAGGTTAAACAAATTATCAAATTAACAAAGAGGAGGATGGAAATGTCACCCCTTTTCATTCCATCCCTGTAGACACAGGTCAAAAGATTACTGACAACTTAACTTTTCATGTCCTCGAGATATGATGGCTACACTTAGATCAGGAACCAGCCCATGTGGCCTAGACAGAGAAAAGCCTTGCAAAGAGTATCTTGCTATTGCTAGACTGAGGATCTGCATGCACTTTGCATGCCATCATGCAGGCCTATTTTTGTGCATGGCTTTACAGGAAGTGCAAAAGTAGTCTTCCGAGTAGGTCTAGAACAGTCAATTATGCAAACATTTATAGGAAATGGGCAGTCATTCACTGTAAGGGCACACACAAAATATATATAGGTATTGGGGTAAATTTACATAAGTGACTTAGAAGCCTAAATCCTATTTTTGAAAAGTGACTTAGGTGCCGAAATTGACTTAGATGATCTGGGCTTTAGTCTCCAAAATGCCGAAGTCACTTTTCAAAATAAGGCGGAGGGTCTTAAGGCACTGGGATGCTTTTAAAAATTTTAGGCCTGGTCTGTTTAATTGGAAATCAACCCTCAAAAGTAAACAACAACAGGAATTCAGGTTTCAGAAGCCTAGACACTACTGTGATTGGTGTGACAGGCATGGCATTTTCCTGCATATCCTTGGGAGGCCTTATTGAGTTTAAGTTAAAATATCTTGGGGTTCTCTGTATGAAATGGGGTTGTATGTAACCTCTCCAGGGGAAGATGCCATTTGAGCCCTGGCAGTTCAAAGGACTGTATTGAAAATGTGCCAGACAAGAAAGGACTTTTGGGACAAAAAGTGAAGTGGCTTTCCTGGGGAATAGTGAAGGAGCGACTAATGCAAATTCCCCACTTCAGTTATGCAAAAACCCCACTTTTTGAAGCTACACCTTGGGAGTGAGTCCTTGTCTGCTGATTACCTGCTCTGGAAAAACAGATATCAAAGGCTCAAGCTGTATAAAGAAATGGCTGAACCATGCAGCTGAAGGTTTGATTCTGAATCTGAGTCACTTATGAACTTCTAGCCACAGGAAAAACCCAGTGGTTGGTTTTGAAGCATTGACACCTACCATAGCCTAAGGTTGGGGCTGGACGTCACCTCTGGTAAGCTTTTTAGAACTGTGCATTTTTAGTATGTTTTCTCGGTAGTGCTTTCATCTTAAGAATAAATGTGTTTGCTTAGAAGGAGCTGTATGGTCACCCACACCTGCAGAGAACCCCCTCAGAGAGCCTTCAGAGAGAAAGCAAAGCACAGGCACTGGCCAGTTTAGGCAGTCTGACTTGCTGGAGATATCAAATATCACTGTGACCCAGGTATCTAAGCAACCTTAAAACCCCAATCAGAAGGAAGAGAGATGTGGGTCTCTGCTAGGGTGACCACATGTGCTGATTTTATAGGGCCAGTCCCGATTTTTGGGTCTTTTTCTTATATAGGCTCCTATTATCCGCCCATCCCCATCCTGATTTTTCACATTTGCTCTCTGGTCACCCTACTCTCTGCCCAAGAATGGTGATGGCTGGGAGCTGAAAATCTTTAAGTGGGTGCCCTCGAGTGACCACAGAGGCGGAATACAGATGCAGTTGTCCTGAAACTGTGACAACTGGCACCAATGAAAATGCTTAAGATGATTAGGTACATAATGTCACAGCAGCACAGCATTAGGAAAAAATGTGATGCTTACTCCATGGTACATTTTTATCACTAATGTAACCACCTCACTTAGGGACAGCATGGTGCATTTCTGAGTATATAAAGTTTTTTGTCTTATTAACTGAAGGGTCTGGGTTTTGTTAGTTTGTTAGTTTTAAATCTTTCATATACTTAGTATTGTAATTTGCGAAATATAGGAACCTTTTAGAATGGAAAGCAGTTAGCCAATTCCCTTCTGAGAGGCATATCTTGGTTACGAAGGAAGGGCCATGAATGGGGAGGAATAGTTAAGAAAAAAGCTAGGTAAGAGAACAGAGTATTTAAAGAGCGAGTTTAGAACCCTATAAGCATTAAGGGACCACAGGTGTATTCCTTTAAAAATACATCTCATAAAAGCAGTAGCCAAAATCCCTACAGCTTCAAAGGATAGAACTTCAATGTTTTTAACACAATTGATGAAAAACACAGTAAGAAATTACTAACTAGGACTTGAGTTAATCCTTGTAGGTGTTGGTTATCCAGCCTGGGTTGTACTCTGTCATCCCAGGCCTGAGAGAAGTTACATTTACTATCAGAATCACTAGCTGGAAGGACACTTGAAGAACAGAATGACACATTTACCCCAAATTCTCTTCTGTATCTTGTGGCCTAACACCTGCCATGTCCCATTACATCAGCCTGATGTGAGTTAGGATAACAGGATGCATGCAGTGCTATTCAACATGAAGCTTTTTCAGAGTATTTTTATATTGTCTGTGTCATTACTGCTGAGGTAATCGTGTATGTGCAGGTACAAGCTCTGTGGGATTAGTTTGCCCTTCTGGCAAACCATGTGCGCATATCCTGGAGTAGGAAGCCAGGCTTCCAATGTGTTTGCCAATGTCACACAACTGGCCTTTTGAAATGCTACAAAGGAGAGACAGAATGTAAAGAAGGACAGCAGTGCTTGCCAAATGGCATCTCTTGTCACATACTTGACACACACTGGTCTGGATAGTCACTGGAGCTGCAGAAGCCAAAAGCTATTAACAAAGGGATAGAAACAGGCATTTGTTTCCCCCACCCACCCAGATGGAGGGAAAAGAGAACAGCTTATTGGTAATGGCCTTCAGAGGAGAAGGGATACAAAGAAGACGGTAAAACATGGCAAAATCCAATAGCAAATGATTATTTCTTTTTTACAGCAGCTATTTCCCTCCCTCTCTTTTAGTATCTAATCCACACAAGAATCTATTCCTGGGCGCACTTTACAAATAAGCCAGTAAGAACTCCACAGCGCGGGAAAGTACGGCAATTAAAAAGGATTTTCGTATCTCTTTACTTGTAATTATATAATCTAACATGCTTGCTAGTTGATGCTTCACCATAGAAAAGGAATGAGGCTCTGGGTTCAAAACCTGCATTGTGTCTATTCCCACCATTCTCTGTGCCTGTTGATTTGCTTGTGGAACTGGGGACATTTTTCTTTTCTAGGGACCCTGAGGACAAGCTGTTTTATCATTATTTATATTACAGGAGTATCCACTGACTGATGTGTGGCCCCATTGTGCTAGACACTACACAGAGTAATAGGACAAGCAGGTGGTTGTAGAAAAGGCTCCATTATACAATCAGCGTGAATAATGTGATGGGCTGAAAGTGGCAAGTAAGTGCCATGATTTTTTTCAGGGGTAGAGTTTGTTAGGCAGGAGTTGGCTAAACAGAAAGACAAGGAAAAGAAGAGGAGACACAGGATGGAGGGATTGAGGGGGACAGAGTAGAGAAAAGGGGGAGGGAAGGAAAAGGAAGCATGGTGGACAGATGAAGTGAGGCTGAAGTGAAGAATCTGTGAGAGAGCGAAACAAGAGGGTTGATGCAAACATGCAATTAGCACTGTTGTAGGAAAATCCAGTATTTTCTCTCTATGTATCAATTTCCTGAAGAAATGGAGATGTGGCATACAATGAGATGAATCTGCTGGTCAAGTCTCCTCTGACAAGGGAGGATGTCTTGAGCGTGACTTCTATTTTGGGAGTACTGATGTACTGCCACAAGTATGCTACAAGCATGGGGAATTTATACAGAAAATAACGCATTGGATGCATGTGTAGCCAAGCCAGCTAAATGGAGGAGCAAACAACATTTGGAGCAAAATGTGTTTAAGCAATGCCAGGGCTAGGAATTAACTTACCACCATGAAATCAGCTTGTTCTGGAAAACATGAGCTTGGGAAAGTGGACTAATGAGAAACTGCACAGTGGAATTTAGGGTGCCAGAGTATAATTAGTCAGATATGAATTAGGACAAAATACATGGGCTAGCACACCTCCTGCCACGAAAACTGTCCTGGGATATTTAAAGATCACAAGCAGTTAGGACATCAGTTTTACTTCCCATCCTAAAGATGGTACCTCCAGAAGCAAAATGTCCCTTACCACCATGCTGGGGCAGTGGTTCAGTACTGACGCCGGCTAAGTGCTTGCTACTCTGGTATCAACACCAGTTCCTGCAACACCTAATTTAGTCCTTGCAGTTGTCCCACTCAAACTTCCTGTAGTTTATGAGATGTAACAAGATTACAGCCAGAAGTGAAATGGTTTCAGGTGTTCGTAGCGAAAGTGAAATGTACGTGGGCCCATGTTTTCCCATGTTCCCTTTGTTAGTGCTGGAAATGTTTGTGCTTGAGTAAGACCTGTAATACAGAAGTAAAAGTCATGATCCTATTACATTAGTGTGATGTCAAATCCAGGCTGATTGATTTCATGGCAGGATTAAAGTGAAGGAACAGCAGAGGAGTCAGGGATGGAGCCGATGCAAATAGCTACAGTAGTTTAATTTGCAAAAGGTCTCTGTGAAATGTAAATGGTTGGAAAGCTTCCTCCCCTGAAACTGTGTAAGTACATGGAGCCTGAGCAGAATGCCCATCACGACAGCTCCAGAAAACTCACCAGGGCCATGGTCTCTGGACACATGGAGATACCTATGCTGAGCGAGCTTTAATGGTCGTCATGCTGAGATCATCCTGCTTCCGTAGGAGGCTCTGCGCGGCCTCACACTGGTTTAATTACAAGTCCTTCTGAGCCACCATCCCCACGGTGTACATTGCAACCTTGTTCTGAAATAGAACAGGTGATGGTTCCACTAACCAATGCCCGTTGCTTGTTTTGCCCTTTGCCTACGGAGCTTGCTTTCTGCTTAGATTAGGACTCTAGTCAAGCATAAATCAGAGCTGAAAACTCACCAATGATGCTCTTTTAAAATTCATTTTAGATAGAGGTATTTTCCTTTTCATCTTTCTGGGAGTGGTGGATGAAAGAGAAGGTGGCATGTTGAAAGCATGGTGATGATGTCTGATTGATTAATCACACTGCTTAAATTATTAAATTGGGGTAGTGGCTGCAGAGTGAAAATGTAGAGAGAAAAAGGGCACCTATTTTCAGGAAAGCAGTTAATGTCTAAATCAGATCATCCATCTCTTTATGGTGACAGAGATAACAGAGCAAGCTCTCACTGTGTGCACAAAGCAGATGTGGGATTTTGTAAGTCTATGAGAGAGGTGTAAAATGCTAGCAGACAATACTGTGGACTCTAAACACCACATTTGTATGCTCTGTGTGTGTGTGTGTGTCTGTATCTGTGTGTGTGTCTGTGTCTGTATGTGTACATGGATTATTGCACTACCACTGAAATGAAGCCACTTCTCGGGTGGACCACTACACCTACTTAACAACACGTGGCAATGTTAAACATTAGTTTAAGACTGAAAGTGAAAAAGAACTTTTATCCTACCAAATCTCCAAGGGCAATTTGTGGAAGTCACTCACAATGAAATACGGCCAGTATACAAGGGTACACACCCCTACGTCCATGGGATGTTTTAACAACTACAAACAGTCTATTCCTCATTGTTATGGGCTAGGCAAGAAGTGACCTCTTGCAGAACAGCATTTCCGAGCACTACATCAATGCATTGTCTCAGCAGCAAATCAGAAGAGTGCTACCTACTGAGCCACAATCTTTCTTCCTGCACTACTTTGGTTTTCCTTGGAGATCTGCCAGAGAAGTACTGAACAGACCAAACCTTGCTTAGACTGTAAGAGTTAACAAGATCACAGCATGATGTGGTATGACTGTAGGCTCAACTATATATTAATACAATATGAATATGGGGAAAGGAAAGAAATAATCTCATTTAGTACAGCACATACAGAATCAATGCAAGCAGCTGACTGAATAATCAATCAATTAACTGCAACAGGCCTGATTTTTCAACACCTTCCTTGAGCATTACGGAGCCAAAACAGTTATAAGGGACCAGCATCCTTCCCCCTCCAATGGCTCTCTGTCCTTATGATCATTCTCAGACCCCAAACCCCATTTTCCCTTATTCCATTTGAGAGATTTCTCCAGTGGTATGTACTCTACATATAGAACTGATATAGTAATACAGTCCAATGGCCCATCTAGCCTAATATTCTGTTTGCAACAACAGCCTATTTCAGATTATTCAGAGGAAGCTGTAATATCCCCAGTGTACTTATTGGTGTGATATTGTGCCACAGTTGGTTACTGACCTCAGCTGATGGTTTTTTTATGCTCTGAAGCATAACAATTGACAGCCTTGCAGGTATTTTTCTATACTGTTATAGCTGTAGTATACAGATACAGTGTCTAGTCCATTGTGGACATTTATAGATTTTTAATCCAATAATCTCCTGCAGCAGTGAGTTCCACAGATTGAATATGTTTTATGGAAATAATGTATTACAGTGGAAGTGCTGGGAGCATGGGAATGGGAGTCAAGAGACAAGAGTTTTAGTCCCAACTCTGCTTCCATTGCCACCTTGAGCAAATCTCTTAATTGCCTTGTGCCTCACTTTCTCCATCTGTAAAACAGGTATTATAATGCTCACCCACCTCTGTAGTGTTTCAAGGTGCTTGGATTAAAAGTGCCGAGTATTATTATTATATTTTCCTTCATTTGTTTTTATTTTTTTCTGCTTTTTCATTTAGCGCCTTCTCGTTTGGTTTTGATCACAGCCAGTATCAAAATCTGAACTTTAAAAGGTATGACTGCCGCTTGCAGGACCCCTCTAGAACCACTCCCCTTGAAATGTCTTTGAAAAGGAGAGCAAACTTTTGTCAAGCCTTCTCCCTTTACTTACCCCTTTCTGAATTTGAAACCTGACACTCTCCTCTCACATTATCAGCAACTCTTTCTCTCCTTATAACCAGTAACTAATACACGCACATACACAGACTTCCTACCTGTTTGAAACTTTAACATACTTTCCTAACTTGTGCCTCTAATTAACTTTCAGTCCCCAAACACAGCTGCTATGATTCATGAAAACCCTGCGAGGTTCAGTGCTAATTAACCAGGACTTTTTAAATTCTGTAAGCCACGGTGGTGGGAGTAGAGTGGGGTGTATATGAAGCACTAGGATTTCTCACAGTAAGTTGTGGGGTGTTCAGTTGCCTCTCTGGGAGGCAGCTCAGTTACAGCAGGAATCCAGACAAGTAGGAAAGGGGAGGAGGAGAACTGGAAACAAGCATAGAAAAACCCACACACTGTATTATTCATAAGCAAATATGTAATTACGCTGTCTCTCTTCTCTCAGTTCAGGATTTGTACATTCAAAGAAAGACAGACAGAAATGTGTCAGGATGTTGCTTTGTGTTGTGTTAGTTTCATTTTCCCTTTTTAAAATATGACACATTCTCACAGAAATTGAAGGGGGACAAACTGAGCAGAATAGAATAGGGCTCACTCAACTGGAAGGCTCCCAAATGTGGTACTGAGAAGCCACAAAGTTTGGACTTCTATGAGTCATAGGACTGGAAAGGACCTTGACAGGTCATCTAATCCAGTCCCCTGCACTCATGGCAAGACTAACCCTCTTGGACTTGCAAAACTGGACTGGAAATCTAAAGAAGAAGCGATTCAGCACTTCTAATAAGGAATTACTGGGTGAAATCGTATCTCCTGTGTGATGCAGGAGGTCCCATGAGATGATCATAATGATCCCTTCTGGCCTTAAAATCTATTTATAAATTATCAGAAGACATGGCTGGTGAGATGACAGCATCTGGGAGACTTAGGGAGTTAACCAGCTGGTGAGTATTTCTGGGACATTATTGCTGCTGATTAACTTTGGAGAGTGAAAGAAGAGCACTTTCTGTACTGGGAACCTGCCTTTGAGTTTGGTAGGACTCTAGCTTAGCGGTGGTGTTTGCTGTGTTTTGAAATCTGGCTTGGTTGCTGACTGTCTGGGATAAATTGCCCTGCAATTAGATGAGTTAGCACCTATGTTTTAGCAAGGCTCTTTTAAGTGCAGTTTTTTGTGAATAGGCCAGTGATTAGAGGGTTGGATAAGAGGGGTTGAGTCGCCCATTCCAGCTGCAGGTAGGGCTCAGGCTTTAAGAAGGATGCAGGCTCCAAGTGGCTGGTAAGATGAAAGAAGCTGGGAGACTAAGGGGTTTAGTCAGCAGAGTGCACCAGTAGAAGAAGGCAGGGAGGTAGTGTGGAGGGTTTTTTCCCCCTCTCTTTTCCTTAACTTGCAGGTACTCTACAAGGAAGAACTCACAATGGGAGAAAAATGGCATTTTCCTCTGTCTCCACCTGTGGGGTCCCTGCCAGACAGGCCTCCAGACTCTGGAGACCCTGAGCTTGACCAATGAATGTACCAACAAAAGCCAGGCAGAAGGAACCAGCTGAAGTCCATCCATCCCTCTGTCCACTGCACCTGCTACTCATCCACATCAGCACTAATGATACTGCCAGACATAGTCTGCAGCTGATCAGCAGTGACTACAAGGCTCTGGAAATGAGGATGAAGGAGTCAGGGCACAAGTTGTATTCTTGTCCATCCTCTCAGCTGAGGGTAAGGGCCCAGGCAGGGACACACGCACACTAGAGATGAATGCCTGGCTGCGCAGATGGTGTTGATGGGACGGCTTTGGCTTCCTTGACCATGGGATGCTGTTCCAGGAAGAACTGCTGAGATGGATTCCACCTGACTAGAAAGAGGAAGAGCATCTTAGCACACCAACTTGCCAACCTAGTATAGTGAGGAAGGCTTTAAACTGGGTTCTCAAAGGGGGCAGATGACAAAAGCCCACAGGCAAGCATAAAAAAAGGTGATCTTAAGAGAAAAGCCTATTGGAAAATTATAATAGGGTCAAGGGAGCAACAAGAAGGAAATCTGATCAACATCTTAGATGTCTATACACAAATGCGAGGTTTTTCGCCTTCCTCTGCAGCATGGGGTATGGGTCACTTGCTGGAGGATTCTCTGCAGCTTGAGGTCTTCAAACCACAATTTGAGGACTTCAGTAACTCAGACATAGGTTAGGGGTTTGTTACAGGAGTGGGTGGGTGAAATTCTGTGGCCTGCATTGTGCAGGAGGTCAGACTAGATGATCATAATGGTCCCTTCTGACCTTAAAGTCTATGAGGCTGTGAGTCTATGAGTATGGGGAATAAACAGGAAGAACTGGTTGTATTAGTACATAAGCTACATTATTACTTAATTAGCATCACAGAGGCTTGGTGAGATAAACCTCATGACTGGAATATTGGTATAGAGCAGTACAGTTTGTATAGGATGGACAGGCCTGGAAAGAAGGGAGAAAGTGTTGTATTATACATCAAGAATATATATTCTTGTTCTGAGGTCCAGAAGAGGGGGTGAGAGGCAGACCAGTTGAAAGTCTTGGAAAAATAGGGGTGATATCATGTTGGGGGTCTACTATAAACAACCAAATCAGGAAGAGGAGGTGGATGAGGCATTTCTAGAACAGAAATAACAGAAACAGCCAGTAGTAAAGGGGACTTAAATAACCAGATATCTGTTGGAAAAGTAATACATAAGATTTCCAATACATTATTGGAATGTAATGGGAACAATTTTTTCTTTCAGAAGGTGGAGGAAGTATCCAGGAAACTGCCATTTTAGACTTGACTCTGACCAACAAGGAGATACTGGTTAAAAATCTGAAGGTGGAAATCAATTTAGGTGAAAGTGGTCATGAAATGACAGATTTCATGATTCTAAGGAAAAGAAGGAGTGAGAGCAGCAGAATGAAGACAATGGACTTCAAAAAGCAGACTTTAACAAACTCAGATAACAGGTAGGTAAAGAAAATCTATGGGATAAAGGAGTTCAGGAGAGCTGGCGATTTCTGAAGGAGACAATAATAAAGGCACAACTTCCCAATGCGAAGGAAAGACAGGAAGAACAGTAAGAGGCAAATATGGCTCCATCAGGAGTTCTTTATTGACCTGAAAAGTCAAAAAGGAATTCTACAAAAAGTGGAACCATGGAAAAAATTGTTAAGGAGGCATCCAAAAGAATGCCACTAGCATGTAGGGACAAAATTGGAAAGGCTAAGGCAAAAATGAGTTACAACATAAAAGACAATGAGAGGAGCTTCTTTAAATGCATTAGGAGCAAGAGAAAGACGAAGGAAAGTGCAGGTCTTCTAGTTAGTGGGGAAGGAGAGCTAATAACTGACAACATCAAGAAGGCCGAGGTGTTTAATGCCGATTTTGCTTCAGTCTTCCCTATAAAGGTTAAGGTTAAGGATACTCAACATAATTAATATTAACAACAAGAGGGAAGGAACACAGGCCAAACTGGGGAAATAACAGGTTTAAAGTATTTAGATAAGCATTTATTAGTCACCTAACTTATGTCATACTGATCCTCATAATTATTGTGAGTTGTATGTAAGCTTGATAGTAAGGAGTTGTGTGTATATATACACTGGAAAATATGTTTTAAATTCTGAACCAAAGCAGGATTGATGAGCAGATTCTGACGAGACAAAGGAGGTATATTCACACTGTCTGTTCACATAAAATAAGCATCGTAAGCCAACACAATGGAAGTCAATTTGCGTAGGTCAATATGAGGATGGGAAGGCAACATAGGGGCTGCACATCAGGGAATAAACCACAGGGCTCATTCAGACTTTGAGGATAAAATAATTATTTTGGGGAATATACAGGGATGGCAAAGAGGAACTAAAAGGATAGCACCTTTTGCATTCCTGAAAGAGGGATCCCAACCATGTTGTTTGGAGATGCTGAGAGATTGTTTAGGTGAGAAACTTCTTTAGACAAAGGTTTTAGCCTGTTAAAGATAAGTTTAGACTTTGCGAAGCATGTTATACCTCTTGTTTTATATGTAACCATTTCTTGTTCCATCAATATCCTTATTAAATCTTAGCCTTTCATAATAACCTTAAGATTGTTTTCACTATAAATATATCTCAGTACTGTGACGTACTGGAGTTGATCCTCAGCTGAACCAAACAAGGTGGTATGTGCACTGATCCTTTGGAGATCACTTACCAGGTTACTTCTGTGAGTATCCAGAGGATAAGGGCTGCACACTGCAAGGGAATGCTTCAAGAGGGCTCAGGGATTGGGGTGCAACTATGCGCAAGGCAAACTGAGGTCTGGCAGAGCCCTGACTAGATTGTTTTGGTGGCTAGTACACTAGTGGTATAAGGGAGCTGATACCCAGTTAAGCAAAGCAAATCTTCCTCTTGCTGGGGGTAACAAAGTGACTCACTGTCCTGGACACCTTGAGTAAGCATCACAACATGACATTCACCTCAGCGAAAAAGTCATGAAAAAAGTCAGGATTGTCACAATTAGGGGCACAGATATTAGCAAAAAACAACTGTTAAGTTATCAATGTCTTTCTTGATTATAACATATCTACCGCCATTATCTGTCCTAGTATCCACAATCCTTATATTAAGTTTTCATACAACAGGATCATCTTGCTCCTTGACTTGGAATTGTAACAGAAATGGGCTACACCTCCAACACAACTAGCCAGTTCTCTTAATAATCCTTTAAGGGTTGTCCTTGGAGGTGTCTTATCTCTAGTTAGTGTTTCACCTCCTGCATGTTTTTTCATAACATCCCCTTTTGAGGTCACTCAATATAGTGAGGCAGAAAACATCCTTTACAGCAATCAGATTATCATATAACATATATAGTTTTCATAAATTACAACTTCTACATCCTCCACAGATGGCACTTTCTTTTTTAAAGCTTCAGTTAATTAACATTAGACAGAATTTCTTCCACTGGTCTCGTGATTCCTTCAGAGGAAAAAACCTCACGCTTTTATTTTCCTTGCATTAAATCCATACTGACCTGTCTCACCTCTCATCCTTATTCTGGAATCAGATGACAAGCAAAATCATTCTCTATAAAAAACTGTAATTTTAATCTGCTTCATGGACAAAAATGGCAGTGTATTAAGAATTTCATTAAGCATGATTTGACTATGCCATTAAACAATCCATCCATATGAACGGCCATACTGGGTCAGACCAATGGTCTATGGAGCCCAGTGTCCTGTCTTCCAACAGTGCCCAGTGCCAGATGCTTCAGAGAGAATGAACAGAACAGGGAAATTATTGCTTAATCCATCCCCTGTCATCCAGTCCCAGTATCTGGCAATCAGAAGTTTAGGATGAGGCCTAGATGAGGTAGTAATTGATAACTAATGTCATGTCAGGAAGGCAAAAAGTTACGATGTTAAAAAAAGAATGGGACAGATTCACCATAGCTGGCACAAAGAGCTGTGAATTACAATGCCCTGCACTTGCCTAGATCCACTCTCCAAGGGAGAGTCACTGCAGTGGAGGGCAGACCGAGGGACTGCAGCTATTCTATCTCTGGGTATTCCACTAGGGACTGCAGTTTTAAACTGAAGTATTGGCTGTTCAGGATGCATTGATTCAGCACATAATTTCTTTATATGGCTCTTCCTGGCTAGCACTGTACACTTCTGCTGCTGGGCTGGAATGCCAAGGCTCCCGTAGCAGAAGTAATGTTACAGCCACTCCAATATCCTTCCCAGGGAAGGAACAATAGAATGAGCTACTCAGATACTAGTGACTTCCACCAGGCTCTACATAAGAGAAACAAGTATAAATGGGGGCTTGCGGGGATGGGGACTGGCCCAGTATTTGCAAAGTTTCATTGGATTCTGACATTCAGGCTTTACAAGGAAACAAGATCCAGTCTTTAACTCCCTCCTTCCATGGCTTACTCAGTGTTGGGGTGCTCCTAGTCTAGACATCTGCATTTTGCTAGTAACACACGGGAGACTGCAGAGAGGAAGTTGTAGCGTACTCATTATGTATGATAAAGTTATCCTGTAGTGGTGGGTCCTAAATGCCACCAGAGAAGACATCTGCTTTAGCTCAAGTAACAGAAACCTCAGCTGCAGAGCTGAATGAACACGGTTCTAGTCCCCACTCCTCAGTACATGTGTATCAATTTGATTTCTGTAGAGGTTGGGTCTGGTCTCTGAAGCATTCAAAAGTAAACAAAAACTTCTCCTACTCAAACAACTCTGCTGAGAAAGCCTGAAGCATCCTCTTTTCCCTCACTGCAGGTTTATCTATTGGCCCAACTGTAGCTTCACTTGCTAGCTTTGTCCTGAAAATTAGATGATGTTCTGTTTTATCCCCCATCGTTGTACATCCTGCACTACAAGATGGGGCTGTCATTCTTCAGAATTTCTCTCTGCATCCCGAGACACTACTCTTATCAGAACACAATGTCAATGTGTACCTCTTGGATCCCGCCTATCTCCCTATTTATCTTATCTGTCCCTCTGCCACTCTAGATATGTCACTTTCCTAGCATTTGTTTGCTTGTTTTTGAAAAGAAAGACTCTTTTAACCCGCCAAATTATTTCAAAGCTAGAAGGGCTCCAGAGGGGAAACATGGTTTGAATAGAAGGAAAACTAGACTGGGAAAAGCAATAAACAATAGGAATAATTCCGCATGGATTAGATGACCTATCTTTTCCATCTCCGAACTTCTAGGATTTTTTGAAATGTATCTTTGGTTTCAGGCTGCTTGAATAACATCATGGAAGCAGTGCCTTGTGTATCCCCAACAAGTCCAGTTACTTACACTAAGACAATGACTTCGCTGTCAATACAGCACAGCACTAGCAGAGGCAAAAAGTCAAAGCTGAAATCCAACTGATTGCATCAACTGGTCTCCATTCTACCTGATGTAGGCCCCATGGTAGCTGTGATGCTTATTTCATTAGTATTTGTGAAGTGTTCTGAGATCATCAGATGGAAGGTACTGTCATCTCTGCTTGATATCTAGGCAGCCTAGAGCATATATTTTGTGTTTTGCAGGGAGGTCAAGGAAGAAAGGGGACAATATCTTAGTGGGTTTCAATAATTTGATAGTGATTTGGGGGCCTAGTGTGAAACAAGGTTTTGGGCTCACTGTAGTTGCTAATGGGCAGGTGGCTAGGCCACAGAAATGACCATCACAAATGACATGAAATGACTCTGCTATTATGCCCCAAAAGTGGTCCTTCTAGGTATGCTGGCTGGGAGTAGACATGCATGATATTTGGGATGAAATCCTGGTCTGAAGACAATGGGAGGTTTGGTATTGCAAAGAATTGCTAATGCAGCAAGGATTTCACTGCTGGATTTTCACAGGAGAGTCATGGGAGCAGATTCTCAGCTGAATCATGGGGGTAGACATCTCATGTCTTGGCTCCAGAAAGAAAGCAGCACACTGTCCTGTTGTCCATTTGCCCCTTACAGAATACTCTTTCTATTCTTCTTGGCATAGAATCCCAGAAAGATTGTCCATCTTCCTTGGATGGCTGGAGATGTTTTTGCGGGCATACTTGATTGTCTTGTGGATCCGGCTGAGCAGCCGTTCACAGGTATGTTTCAAACAGCTGTTTTATCTGACCAGTTGGATCTTCAGAGAGATTTTCAGCAGTTAGCACGCTGAGAACATGATCATAATTGGATACTTCTGGATTTTGGAATTCCTACTGGTCCTCTTCTGTCTGTAAGTCAAAGCTAGAGCTGGCTGAAACTTGCAATTTTCATTTCATGGGTAATTTTGACATTTCAGAATTTGTTTTTAGTCCAATGTGGACTGAAAATATTTTTTTAAATTTCCCACACGACACAAAAAGTCTCAGAAATTTTTAGTTTGGAAATTTTTAAAATTTTTGTTTAAAATTTTTGTTTTTCATATTTATATTACTTTTATTATTTTTGTATTATTTCATGGTCTCAGTACTAGTAGTGCATAATATGTGTTTAGTGTTTCTTTCAGCACAGCCACCCTTTATGCAGAGGAAGGTCCCATTTTGCTTCAAGCAGGAAAGAAAACATGGTCCATCCATTGCAGGTCACAACCACTGTTTCATCATTGGCCATCAAGGCATTGAGTATAGAACTGGACCTAAAAGGAAAGCCTCACACACTTCCTCTGACCACTCCCACTGAAACTCAACTGTTTGCTGCTCATGGTCACCTGGCAACTGACCTATAGTAAGCCTTGTTGTTTAGATCCTCTCTTTTGCTAACAAGGAGGGATTATCAACTCATAGACTTCAAATACAGGGTCTGCTCAAAGACCCAATGATTCCAGCCATGTACTCCCCACAGAGACATGAACAAACCAGACCTCTCTCACTTGGCCTGTTCAAGAGCCCAAAACCAAAACAGCTTATATATCAGGGTCAAAATAGAATTATATATATTTCTGAGAGCTGGCAGGACTGTAATTATCCCACACACTGTGGGTGGAAAGGAGGAGTTCAAAACTCAGAAGACAGATTAAAACACTATGTGATCTCATGATTTGGGGGTGTCTGACTCATGACTGCTGAACTTTGAAGGTTGGCAGTACTGCTTACTGATAGCCCTAGTCCTCGAATGATAGGTAGCATAAAACAATGTGACATAAACTTGCCCTCTGCTGATGACAATATTCCTTTACCTTTTACTGTAACCCAAACTTGCTGCTTCTGCACTCTTCAGCTTCTGCATCATGCCCATCACAATGGTAGCAGAGCACTGTCATAAACAGATAGCTAAGGGTTAATGTCTCTTTCACCTGAAGCACCTGACCAGAGGACCAATCAGGAAAACGGATTTTTTCAACTTTGGGTGGAGGGAATTTTGTGTCTGAGGTCTTTTGTCTGTCTGCCTGCTTTCTCTGAGCTTTGGAGAAGTAGTTTCTGCTTTCTAATCTTCTGTTTCTAAGTGTAAGGACAAAGAGATCACATAGTAAGTTATATGGTTTCTTTTCTTTGGTATTTGCATGAATATAAGTGCTGGAGTGCTTTGATTTGTATTCTTTTTGAATAAGGCTGTTTATTCATATTTCTTTTAAGCAATCAACCCTGTATTTTGTCACCTTAATACAGAGAGACCATTTGTATGTATTTTTCTTTCTTTTTAAAACCTGTTAAAGTTTTCTTTACTGGGAAATTTCAGGGAAATTGAGTCTGTACTCACCAGGGAATTGGTGGGAGGAAGAAATCAGGGGGAGATCTGTGTGTGTTGGATTTGCTAGCCTGATTTTGCATTCCCTCTGGGTGAAGAGGAAAGTGCTTTTGTTTCCAGGACTGGGAACGGAGAGGGGGAGTCACTCTGTTTGGATTCCCAGAGCTTGTGTCTGTGTATCTCTCCAGGAGCACCTGGAGGGGGGAAGGGAAAAAGGATTATTTCCCTTTGTTGTGAGACTCAAGGGATTTGGGTCTTGGGGTCCCCAGGGAAGGGTTTTCAGGGGGACCAGAGTGCCCCAAAACACTCTAATTTTTTGGGTGGTGGCAGCAAGTACCAGGTCCAAGCTGGTAACTAAGCTTGGAGGTTTTCATGCTAACCCCCATATTTTGGACGCTAAGGTCCAAATCTGGGACTAAAGGTATGATAAGCACATTAGAATTACTTGTACTCCTGCCACTCCAGTGGAGCTAACAGGGACCTCTGAAAGCCTTTTGAGTTTGTCCACAATATAATTTAATTTTTACGAGGTGATATTTATGCAACCGTCTCACAATGTACAGCAGTTAAAGAGGTGGGAACTATCAGTAAAGAAGGTGCAGGATTAGGTGGATGTAGTAGAGGAAGAGAAGCATGGAGGGTAGATAATAGGGCCAACGTGGGGAGAACTAGTTGACAGCACTTTAGTTTATAGGCAGCCTAGAAGACATGGGTGTGGAAGAATGTGATGGTGAATCCTTGAAAAAGCTAGAGTAGCAGCAGCAAAGGATCATCTTCTGACAGTGCAGAGAAGAAGCAAGAGAGTGACAGGAAGTCAGGATTGGCAGAGCAGAGGGAATAGCCAATGGCATGTGCTTTTTAAATAGACAGCTGGAATCTCAGCCTTTCATACTTTAGCTGTGTGCTACAGCTAAGGCTGTGCTGCTTCTGATGAGACCCCAGCTGAACTGCATTTCTAAGAACATCCTTTGCTTATATAACATGATGGTTTTCTCTCTCTGTATAAACATTGCAGTGCTGATGGGGGGAATAAATGGAAAAGAAGTGGTCTCTTTCCAAGCATTTGGATTATATTTTTAATTGTTGCCTATTTGGTAGGTCCTTCCAAGAGAGCTGGGGAAAGATAAGTAAGCTTAAAATACATCCTTGTAAACTGCAGTGTTCCATCATTAAATCTATCAGTCAAAGGTCCACTCTTCTCCTATCCCATGCTCGTAGCAAAACTTAATACTACAGTCAGGAGACTGCCACATGCCTACATAGCTAACACTTGATCCAGAGAACTGAAGCAGCAGCTATTTAGACACGAAAAGATCCCCTGCATCAGCTTCCACCAAGAAATTAGATGTATCTTGACTCATATCTTGTTCTGGATGGGCTCTGTATTTACTGACCATTTATGCAGGGCAAAATAGATGAGCTGTAATATTTCTGCCTTCTTGCAGTCCCATTAAAGTGACAGTGCCAGAGACAGTAAAGACCGAGATACTACAATATGGGAAACAGAAGAGTAGTTGCTGGTGGTGGTGACGTTGGGTGATAAAATGCGTGAAACATTTTTCATTCAGATACCAGCAGTATCCGTAACTAATAAGGTTTGTTTTTGCAATACCTTTTGGATAGATGGAGATCTCAGTTACACCAATGCACATCCAGACTAAGTCCAGTGAAGTCAACAGAATAACTTTGGACTGACATTAACATAAAATGAGATAAAAATCTGGCCCCATGTTACTAAGCCAAATTTGCTCTATGAGGCAAAAAGAACTGGTAAAAGTAAAATTTACACAGCATGAAATACTGCATCGAGAATTCTGAAGAAACACTTGGATAATGCCAGGATATTGGATCACATCTAAGGTTATTATGGGCGATGTCGTAAAAGGAGAAATAAAATGGAAGAGCTATCATTTTAACGCTAATGTGAGCAAATTGTAAATATTGTAAATAACTGCAGCAAACAAAGGGATTTAAGCGGTGGAGCACTTAGATCTTTACTTGCTTGTTTCCCTGCCTCTGTTTGCACAAGATATTTGTGGAAGGAATGGGATAACAGCATTCTCTTTCAGCACAGAGGGGGCTGCTTTTCTCTCCTGCCATAAGGAGTCATATGACTTATTTGTCTATACACATAACAATAGTGTTTCTGTATGGCATGAATAATGTGGTTAAAACATAGGCTTTCTTGCTTAGCACTGCCACAGTGGTCTCCTCCCTTAGATCTATATAGGTACCATCTCTGCCACAAAGAGAACCCCAGAACTACTGCAGGGTAAAGCTTCTATTGGGCCATATCTTTCTTGTCCCATTAACCATTTTTTGTATTTAATATTGTAACCAGTCTTTGCCATCTTTTCTCTGCTCTTGGTTCAACTTAGCCTAACGGACACTGGTCTCTGTTCTGTTCAATTATAACACATCTGTGGCTATGTAGGACTTAATTGTTGTCACGGTGCTGCACACTGTGGCCATCTGGAACCTCAGGGTAGCAACAAGGATAGAATTCAAATGTTCCTGTGCCAAAGGCACAGGCCCCTCCCACTTGGAACTAAAAGAGAATCTCTATTAGCAGCACAGCACCTATGACACTCACTTGTGTAGTACTCATTCCATGCAACAGAGGGCAATAATAGCTGTACTACAGAGACAGGTCATTTACACTGTTATTTTAAGGGGGGTAATAAGATGAATTCAATCAAGCTATCTCAGGTATAGGTTAACTGTCAGTTTCCAAAATGTGTTTTTAATTAGCACCATAGATCCTAGAGATGGCAAAGAACTACCTGATGATATATGGCCCACTCCCCTGTCCAGTGCAATATTATACCTTGCAGTATGATTTCCAGAACAATTTTAAATTATTCAAACAACGTGGCTTCCCATCTTTACTTGAGAGATTATTCAATATTTTAATAGACCTAATTACTGGGAAAGGGTTTTTTCATCCCTTCCCTTTATACTTAGCTTACAGCTTTATTTGACTCAGTTTAATTCCATTCCTCATATAGTTATGCCCTCTTGGTCCACTCCCAATTCCTCCATGGAATTTGTATTCATTAAAAGCATTGACCACCATTAAAAAGCCAGTATTTATCAGTGATTAGCACACCGTGGTATGAGCGAGATCACAGATGCCCTCTTTCCTTTCAACAGAAGTTAATGTCAATATCTCAGATATCAGTGTGGGGTAACTGTAGGTAAATGTTGACTTCAGAATGACTACTAGTATACTTGGAAATCTGGTTATCATGACCCTGCACTCCCTTAGTTGTCCTCTGGCCAAGATATGCCTTTATTAAGCACTGTAGAAAGCTATCAGCTGAATTATGTAAATTCTTTTCTTGTAAATGCCTAATGGCTGTTTGATGTGATTCTTCTAATAGTTAAGTTTCCTTGTTCAGATATTCAGTACATTAAAATTTCTATTTTACGATTTGTTCATTAATGGCATTTTAATAACTCAATCACCTCAGTGACTGCTCTAAACAAGCATATTTTAACTAAATAATAAATAGTTCATAAATATTTATAATTCATAAATTAGAGAGCAGAAAGATCAATTGTTGTGTATGTTGTATGAAAAGTCTGTTCCATTAAGCCATCAAGAACAGCACTGGCTGGAATATTAAACAATAGAGAAGAGGTGTGTATGGAGAGGAAATATAATGCCCTCAGACTAATCTGCTTTTATTCCACAGCCTATCCAGTTTTGTAAAATATTTAGACTGTGTCTAATCTAGTTTTCTACTAGATCTTACCCAGTACAATGTAAACTGAGTCTAGTCCAGTTTTATGAAGCATCCTGTCCAGGGTCTGTACCTGGGCCAGACTCTCCTCTTGTTTATACCCTGGTAACTCTATACATCTTCACAGAAGCACACCTAAGTGTGTCTACTCCTCTCAACCACCTTTGGTATCTACCTGGTATCTTATTCTATGTGCTTACAACTGTGCTGTGCTTCACATAGTTCCTTCTTGGTTGCATCCCTTAGTTTTGAAGCGCCTAACTTGTGTGAAGAATTTATTTCCATAGACTTGATTAATTCTTTTCATTGTTTTTGTCACTAGCAAAGTGATCTGAATTTGAGCCTTATTTGAACAACACAGTATTCAACTAACTCAAAACTGTTGGCCATGGCTCAGCATTTCAGTTTGTGGAGCCCACTGATTTGGCCTCAGGGGCCGATGTCCACAACATAAATACAATTATACAACTGGCACTAATTAACCTCACTACTAGCTGTTTCAGGGGCTAAGGGTCATGGAATAAAAGGATCATGGAAATTGAATTCCCCTCCTTCCCCTAGGAGGCAGTGTAGGGGAAACTTGTATGGTGTACTGTGCACGTTCTACTTGCTCTGGGGATAAAGTGGGTTTGAGCCTCTAGAGATGTCAAGTCAACACCTTCATCTGGACTAAAACAGCACATAAACAAATTTTATTTAAAGGAAAAGGGAAGAGAGGAGGCAAGAGAGACAGAAAGAAATAAGACAAGTCCATTGAGGTCACTTTTTTGACAGCAAGCAACTTCTTTGGCTAACTATACTACAAGCTTGCAAACCATGGCTGACCAGTATTGGTGAAAGCCTAACAGGTAAAATCAGGGCATTAGCTCATTGCTGACCTGCTTAACCTTCAAAAATTGCCCAGCCACAAAAACCAAATCTATATCAAATGCTGAATGTACAGCAGCCAGCGCAAGATGCAGACTCTGACATGAGCAATAAGGCCATGTCCCTCACCTGGCAATGGGAGTGCATTTTTACTACCCTGCTCCAGGCAAGAAGCTTACTTGGTTGATGGTCTACCACAGCTACTAGGTTTAATGTATAGCATTGTCTCCTATATATACAGCACCGTAGCAGCTCTTTTCATTTCTTAAAACCCCAAGCAATTAGCACAATTTATAAGTACAAGTCCATCACTCAAATGCAGCCACCTCTGAGGTGGTATGGTGCATGGTAGCTGTTTAACACACACACACACACACACATACACACACACACACACACAGAGTTTAGGATAGGAAGTGAAGAGGGACCCTTTAATTCAGCAGAATTCAAAGTAGCAGAATGTGATCACGCAGACAGAAATTGACTGAGACACCAGCGTTAATAACTTTCCTCCTGTAAAAGTGCTTGAGGGTCTTGAACATCAGGTGGCCAGGAGGTCAAATTTATGACTCCTCCAAAAGAGACAGTTAAATATCTCCCGAATGGCCAAGATTTCAACAGCCCCTTTCCCTTTCTCCTCCCACAGTTCTACCTCCCTTCCATCCCTCCCCAAGGAAACCTAAAGGTTTTTATAGATGATATTCTAAAGGAACCAGGGAATTAGACTCCAGCACACACAGAAAATGGATTTTTGTTTTCTTTTGTTTTGTTATCAAGGAAGCTTTCCTGAAGCACAAAAGTCAAGATGTGCCTCTGGTATGTGAACATTCACCCACCATCAGTCACTGTCACGAGCTCCCTTCCATTCTTGATCCTTCTCACTGATTGCATTAGATTTAACCTATTAAATATTTATTCCCTATTTTTCATGGCTCATGTGTATCTCTATAACTCACCTTGAAGCCTCCTCGTTTGTACCATGATAAGACTCAGTTCCTAGGGCTTTTCATTTCACTCTAGACCATGATTCTTTGGAAGAGTGTAGAAAGGAGGGCATTTTCTTTAAAGGTACAGTAGCCTCTCTGCACTTCTTACCTTATCTGAAAAGAATATGGGTAGACGGATGATTGCCTCACCTCAGCCATCAATACAAATAGGAAAGATAAGAGTTTACATACAATTACAAAAAAAGACGGAGGAGAAAGCAGAAGCATGTGAAACACACTGAGTAGCATTTTTTGCTACTGATTTAGGAGACTTCGCATATTATCCATTTTTCAAAGCCCCTAAAAGCAGAGTGGGAGGAATATCATATTTGCTTTGCATGCCTCACCTAGAACCTGGGAGAGGAAAAGCTACCAGCAGCTTGTTGGTCAAAATAAACATACAAATAATTAAGTCATATTTGGGTGGCTCAGAGACTCTGTAACATGCTGTGGAGCTTTTCACCTATAGGTCAGGGGTTCAAACTCAACCCCAGCCGATGCTCTCTGATGGCTGTTAGATAACCTGAGTGAAGTAATTGGTCTCAGCACAGGTTCTAGCAGTCAGCTGTCCAGAACATACTAGAATCGCCACCTGGCAATCTCAGCATTGAGATCAAGGATGGGACATAGACTTCTCTCTCATCTTCTGCAAGTGGTTCAAGGAAACATGGGTTGGGATGAAGCTTATACTGTTGCTGTCTGTGACATGTCTATTCTGTTAATTCCTCTATCAAGTCTCCAGTGCTGTCAATCCAGCCACAAATACAAGATTTGGAAACAAATGTCCTCAAAGTTTGCAATAAGCTGGGCAAAAGCATCTTCTCTTCTGTATAAAGAAAAGTCAGAAGGAAGTAGAAGTCAAAACTGTGAGACCAAAGTACTGAGCAACCATCCTGCTGAGATCACTAGGAGGCCATTAAAGGATTCTATTCATGGAAACAAATACATGTTATTGTGAAGAATATTGTGACAAACTGTGGAGGTGAGAGAATCATGAAATATGCTTCACTCTTTGTTTCCTGTGTTATCAAAGGAGTGACAAATCTCTTACCACCTCCAACCTGTCTCTCTCTAGATCACAAACAACTACAGGAATCACTTCTTCATGAACAATCTCACTTTACCAACTCCATTCGCCATCAAGTCTCCTATCAATCTTACCTACAAAATCCCAGAGGACTAGAGGCTTGTCTACGTGGGGACACTCAGGAAAATTAATCCAAATTAAGTAAAGGTTGAAGTGGATCAGATAAGCTGCATTAAACTCCTGTGTGGGAACTCTCATTCAGAATTAAAGTAGCCTTAATTCAGTTTATCTTAATTTTGAATTACATTAGTAATGTGGTGTTTGGTCTCTCTTCCACTCCCCAGGGGGATAAACGTGTGCAGTGGAGTGTCTTGTTTTGGTAGGGTTCTTTTTAATATACCTGTTGCTATGTATTTATGTCAGAGAAGACAAGGTCAAAGAATTGTGCACCGCACTGGGAGCAAAATGTGGTGAAGTTTGAGATGGTCCTTAGTTCTTGGGGGAATACATTCTGAAGTCTTGGAACAAACTTTCTGATCTCATCCATTCCTATGCTTCCAGCTACTACCTTTGTATGGGTTTGTTGTCTTTCTTCATTATGGGGGAATGCAGCTTACTCTGTGTAAAGTGCCTTGAATGAATCTTATTCTCTGTATGTTCACAATGATACCTGGTCATTTCTATTAATACTAATTTAGATGCCACACCGGCGAGTGACTGCAGAAGGGTCTGAATTCACCTGCTGGCAAACTGAGACAGGCTGGCCAGACAGGAGTTAACTTTGATGGGTGTTCTTTAAAGCATATATTTTAAAAAAGCTGCTTTGACGAGTTTGAAAAATAGATGGGATATAAGTAATTGCAGTTCCCGGTCAAGCATATCCTGAGCACTGACAGTTCCTGAGTGTTTCAGTAGATGCTTATTGGAAATGCATGGAGCAGAGCAAGTCACATGATCTTCTAACTTCTGTACTCCCAGAGACAGAGAATCTCTTTTTTAAAGAAACACACACAACATTACTGTCTGAAAGAACACATATTGATGCAACTTTCTTTCTCTCTCTCTAAACCCTTGGCACATTGATCTGCAATTGTTTTCTGATCTCATACTTATTAAAAACTTAACTGATCTAAGAGAGGGGAAAGCATCCACTTTTTGCTTTTGCAAATACTAGAAAAAATACTGCAGTTAAGAGTCTACTGTATGTTCCCTAGTGTCCTCTACTGGATGCAAATAGAACTGTTTAACTAAGTATCTATCACTGTATACTGCTAAACAGCTAAAGGAGAGTAGCAGAGGATTGTGCTTTTGGAGCAGGATGTACTGATGTCATTGTGAATTTCTGAGTAAAAACAGCACAACAGTAACTGTGAAGTTGTAGATGGCCATAGTTTTGCATTAGTCTATTACCTTTTTTTGCAGCTATCAACTGAGAATGTCTAAGTACTTTAGAAAAATGTATGAATTAAATCTCAGATCAAGAAGTTTACATACCACGCAGCAAGTGGTAGAATCGGGAGCAGAACCCAGAGGTCCCAGCTTCCATAAGTGCATTCTCTGTATATGCAACATGTAATGCTTCACATCTCTTAACAGCAAGCATTGCTCCTATCCCGATCCTAAACTGGATTGTTTGCAGGGGCACACATGGTATATGGGAACCACTGGGGAGCCTGTGGTGTACAGTAGCATGATACCTAGAATTCTATTTTATTCTGTAGAGGTTCTACTACCATGCTTGTCACTATAGTATCAGAATAACTTTCAGTAGTGTGTACTCTTATAATAAAATTTCATCTTGCATTTCAATATTGCCTTTAAAGCCAAAGGATCCCAAAGCACTTTATAAACCCAGCTACCATGTCAATCAACGCTGTAATGCAGCCATTTTTTGGCTTGGATGCAGCCAGGGCCGGCGCTTCCATTTAGGCGACCTAGGCAATCGCCTAGGGCACCAGGATTATTGGGGGGTGGCATTTTGCCGGGGGGGAGCGGCAGGCGGCTCCAGTTGACCTGCCGCAGGCATGCCTGCGGAGGGTCCGCTGGTCCCGCGGCTCTGGTGGACCTGCCGCAGGCATTCCTGCGGACGGTCCGCTGGTCCTGCGACTCTGGTGGACCTCCCGCAGGCACGCCTGCGACAGCTTCACCAGAGCCACGGGACCAGCAGACCCTCCGCAGGAACGCCTGCGGCAGGTCCACCGGAGCCGCGGGAGCAGCGCGTGGGGAGGTGAAATGACCGTGCGCCTAGGGCGCCAAAAACACTGGCGCCGGTCCTGGATGCAGCAGTTGTTTAACAGCACATAGCTATATTACATAATAGTTTACAGCAAGTAGTGAAGAATCCCATCTTCAAGTGAAAATGTAGTGGTAATTTCAGGCAGGCAACAATGTAGATTTTGCTCAAATTAGAATTTGATCCGGACACCTTGGTCTACAAGCCCCATTCTTACAAAAAGTGTCATGTGATCTTTAATGATCCAAAGCTGTGAGAACCTTGGTTTTAGATCTAATCCAAAAGATGGAACCTCCAGCAGCATGACCCTCCTAGCACCATGGCAAAGCATTAAGTCAGAGGGAAAGTGTATCATCTTTCAAATCACAAACTCCAATTCTTGCAGTACCTTGTGTTTGATCAAGGAAATCTCCCATCTAAATGCTGACCCAGCTTCAAGTGTGCTTAGCTCAGGAGATCAGGCAAGATCACCATTCACGATGGTAATCGCACAAAGAGATAGATGAAAAAGGTGAAGTCTCTCATCTTCTTCTGTATGATCTAATCTATGGATACATTTTTGTATTGCATTTTCTCTGGCCACACTCCCATTTTGTCAGGTTTCTCCTACAGTCCTTTCTCCACCACACACTCTGCTATGCAGCTCATCAGGACTTTGCTCCTGGTCAGAACAAACTCAGATGTAGCAATTAGATGGGAAACAGCCACATGACCAGATGTTGGAGATTCTAGTAATGAAATCCCACCAGCTTGTTATGGAAATCGAATACAATCTGGTCACCGTGGATATTTAATGTAATGTTTCGCTGGATTCAAGAGAAGCAATTAGATTGCTGAAAATTGTGCTTCCATTCCCCTTAATGTAATACTGACCACTGCCAGCAATGCAATATGTGATGGGACTGACAATTAATTTTGCATGCAATCACTGTCATAAAGTGGGAAGGGACAGCAAAGAGTGAGAGAGAGAGAGAGATTTAGAGAGAGACAGAGAGAGAGAGGTGCAAGATGTTATAACTATGGGCTTGTCTGCACTAAACAAGGAAACTGTTCCAACGAATTGGCTGGCTGTCTCGATTGCTGTTGCAGGGATTTAGCATATACCAGAATGCAACTCTGGTTTTGGCAGAATCATTTAGACACTTCACACACAGCATGACTCACCACTGTGTTTGTACCAATGCATTCTAGTACTCAGAAGTACATATCCCATAATTATTGCCAGAAAAGCTTCTGGGAGCAGGAGCTTTGGGGTAATTTCCAAACATGAGGCAATGCACTTTGTGATGGAGTTAGAGGACTGGCTGAAAAGAAGCAGCTAATATGTTTGTGGCTTTTTGGTCCAAAGTGAAAAGAAACCCTTGTAGATTGCTCCAGTTCAGCCAGACTTGAACTAAAGGCCTCGTCCCCAGCACTGGACCAACTAAAACAATCAATCAGTGGATGTAAAAACACCTGGAGTAACCACTGTGTATGGGAACAAGGTATACAAGCACTTCAAGATCAAGCAATAGTGTCCTGCATCACATTTTCATTTGGTATAGACAGGGACTAGGAGTACTGGATGAAATTAAGGAAAGGCAAATTTCAGGTGACTATTAGGAAAAACTTTCCAACAGGGAGATCTTTTATGGTGTGGAACAGCTGCCTCAATGGAATTGCTGGAAGTCACACTGCTCACATCATTTTCAATTAAACTAGACAGGCAGGATATAGTGCAAGGGGGAAAATGTTTAATTTCTAATGAGAGAGATGGACAGAAGTAGTAAGATACTATTCATATCTAGAGAAATCAAAAACAATACAATATTTACTCAAGATTCAGCAGAGATGCCTGCAGCAGTTTCAGACACTAGTTGGTGACATACTTAAGTAGGATTCGTGTATCAAAAACAAAAGCGAGATGTTCAGGCTGAAAAACATGCCTTTATCAGACCATTCATGGCCATTCCCTGCCCCAAACCTTTCTGGAGGACTCTGCAATAATTGGTCTTTCTGTTTACATTCATAAATAAGTGAACAATAGTCTTTCCACAGTTGGAACTTATGTATACACTTTCTCTCTGGGTTTGCATTGGAGTGAAATATTAATTTCAAACAGCTTCACTGCATTTTTTCTGTGTGAAAAAAAATATGAGCAACTCCGAAAGGTGAAACTTTCGAAGCTTCAAGCAGGGTTGACTCAGTGGTAAAAGAAAGATGGTCCTATCAGACTGTGTAGCTTGAATTTCAAAAGCATCTAATATACCAGTTTCTGGTAATGGTGCTGGTTCATGGCGAACCGTAGGAACCGCCTGCGAGCGGGGTGAATAGCGATGTGAAAGTACGCATCTTTCATATAGAGGGCAGCATACCAATCCCCCCGGATCCAGAGATGGGATAATATGAAGACCATGCAGAACCGGACCTTGACTAAGAACTTGTGGAGCCCATGAAGGTCTAAAATGGGCCGAAGGCCCACCTTTGCCTTTGGGATAAGAAAACAGTGGGAGCAGGGCTGCCCAGAGGATTCAGGGATCCAGGGGCAAAGCAATTTCGGGGGCCCCTTCCATAAAAAAGTTGCAAAACTACAGAATACTATATTCTCGTGGGGCCCCTGTGGGGCCCGGGTCCTGGGGCAAATTGCCCCACTTGCCCCTCCCCACGGGCAGCCCTGAGTGGGAGTAAAACCCCATCGCACTTAGTTCCCGACAGACTTCCTCCACCGCCTCCGCCTCTAGGAGCAACTGTACCTCCTGCATAAGGAGTTGCTCATGAGAAGGGTCCCTGAAGAGGGATGGGGATGGGGGGAAGGAGGGGAACTGCAGCGTGTAACCTACTCGTACCATGCGTAAGACCCAATGGTCCGACGTTATATGGGACCACGCCTGACAGAAGTGGGACAAGCGGTCCAAGAAGCGTGGGGAAGGATCCAGGACCTCTGGACCTTCCCGCAGCTCCCATTTGCCTGGGACAGTGAACCCAAGTCAGTGGGAGCCGCGATAGGCCAAACCTGTGGATGTGGCAGGTAAATAAACTGGCCCGGCCCACCATGGGGCTTACTCTGGCGAGCCATGTGCCAGAGGTTGCCGATCCCTGGTCTATACAATAACACATATGGAGAACCAAGCAATGGGAAATCATAGTATGAAGAGAAGGGATGTTTCATGAGAGTACCTCTATCTTAGAAAGTGGTCATCAAAATGAAAAGTTGGCAAACCATGGAAGAGACTTGGAGCAATGATGGGAAATAGATTGTGTGTGTCATATCAGATCTTTGCCATCTCCACTTTTTATGATTTTGTGATAGATGGGCACTCCACATTTATGAAAAAGGCCCACTTTTCCTAACCAATGTCAAGAGAATTTCCTTGTGTGGATTTTGTTTAGTTTCCTATATACTAGTACCTTACATATCTTTCACTGCTCGTACCTGTGAATTGGGCATATCTATCCAGAATGGCAGGAGTGGAGTTCTGTCTAGTGATGTTTGTAACCATGATGTCCATTGCTTAGGACAACCTTGGGTAATTCTCAAACATTCTTTTCTTAAATTAGAATCTTAATTTGCATCTCTCCATCTCCCTTGTACTCCCACTCCCCCCACCAGGACTACCTGTGTTGAGTAGGGAGTGACGGTGAAGGGGGTACAGTTCTGTATTTCTTTAAGATGTTTTCTCCATGGGTAACAAAAAGACATTTGTTAATTTCTCTCCTGAGAGGATTTTGGAGGCTTTCCAAGGCTCAAATAAAGAAAGCCTCATTAACTAATTCCACAGCATGCAATTGTTCCAAAGCACCAGCCTAAAGTTCAAGGCACTTCCATAATCCAAATCATGGAGTTCTTTTATCAGTTTGGTGCTATCAGACAGCAGGAACTCAGAAGCATGTTCCTCTTGCGCAGCCTTCATTCTAAGGCCTGATGTCATAAATGGCATCATTTCTACCTCTTTAGTGGCTGCCAAAAATAAAAATTGTGTATGCCAAGAGAATTCTTCCTTTGTCGTATTACACCTGCTGCCGATCAAAGCCACTGGAACTCCCAGCAGCATATACACACAGAGGGTATTTGACCGGACTGGACCAGTGACGGCACTGCAGCCCAAAAGGAGAGATTTCTCTTGCCAGATTAGTGTGGACAAGATGACAAAAGCAATATGGCATCTTTATCAAGTTTCTTCTTGGCCAAAAATGCTTCTGTACAGAGTACTTTGGGACATTATATACATTCAGGATGCAAAATCTAGCAAAGGCCCTTGCAGTGCTATTGGGACATAAGTCAGGGATGTATGCAGTACACATGCTCGGCTCAGTGAGTAAGATTCTTCTAGTTCTTTTTAGTGACTTTAATGTTTCTAGGTCATTATTCAAAACCAGCTGAAGTCCATGGAAAAACTCCTACTGACTTCAACAGGCTTTGGATCAGGTCCCTACAAAAAAGTGCTGGACCAATAGCCTTGGACAATGAAGCCCTCAATATATTCATAACAGGCAGTGGCCAAGCACCTTCCTTGTTCCAAGGAATCTCATTCTTGACTTGGAAGGATTACCTCTGCCAGTATGAAAGAAGTTTAGGCTCCATGCCCATGTCCATAAGCAGCTTGGCCTCTCTACAAAGACCACCAGCTGGTAGCAGTAACAGTGATGGTTTGTGTGATATACCACTAGAAACTAGGCTGAGACCCACCAACTCATTTAAATAATGGACAGTACTTTGTCTATTTATAGCTTCTTCTATCCAAGGACCTCAGATATAGTGTTCAAAGAATAAACACTAATACCACAAGCCTCACAAATCCCTTTGCGAGGTAAAAAATTATTATTGGAGCTGGTTTCTGGGTGAGGAAGCTGAGTAACAAAGGAGTGAAGTGTCTTTGTCAAGGTCACACCGTGAGTCAATGGCAGAACAAGACCAGAACCCAGGCCTTCTTGGTGCCCAAGCTTGTCCTTTAACCTCTAGACCAGGGGTTGGCAACCTTTCAGAAGTAGTGTGCCGAGTCTTCATTTATTCACTCTAATTTACGGTTTTGCATGCCAGTAATACAATTTAACGTTTTCAGAAGGTCTCTTTCTATAAGTCTATAATATATAACTAAACTAATGTTGTATGTAAAGTAAATAAGGTTTTTAAAATGTTTAAGAAGTTTTATTTAAAACTAAATTAAAATGCAGAGCTCCCCAGACTGGTGGTCAGGACCCAGGCAGTGTGAGTGTCACTGAAAATCAGCTCGCGAGCCGCCTTCGGCACGCATGCCATAGGTTGCCTACCCCTGCTCTAGACCATACTGCATCCAGTCATTTCACACCCTTAACTGAACAGCCTTCTGATGGAAACAACTTTCAATCATTACTGACCATGGCTGGATTTGAATCACTGA